>NC_135867.1:26340641-26370641 GCF_031162955.1 Sander vitreus
TGGGACTTAAAGGATTTCAAAGAATTTTTCAAGTCTGTCTTAAAACAACAGTCAGGTGCCTATGAGCATTGAAAACATTTTTCTTGCTTACCATT
Organism: Sander vitreus; assembly: GCF_031162955.1. Classification (NCBI taxonomy): domain Eukaryota; kingdom Metazoa; phylum Chordata; class Actinopteri; order Perciformes; family Percidae; genus Sander; species Sander vitreus. The sequence continues at coordinate 26,340,737 of NC_135867.1, forward strand.
CCTTTTGGTGGCCTACATAAGTCTTTTTTTTAATGCCGCAATTACGACTCATAAACGTTTATAGTGGCAGCGCCCTCTAGCGGCCATAGTAATTATGACAAGAGCAAAGCAGGAATTAAGGTGACCCACGCCAGAGACACACTGGCCCGTGAAGCGCCGTGAAGTGGAGCCATTTTCATTTCGTCGCCCATTTAATCCAATCTGTCTGTTCACACCGGATGCAGCGATCGTTTTCATGCGTCTCCTCTGTTTCTTCTGTAAGAGCGGCAACTTTCAAGTAAGGTTAAAGGCTGGGGTGGTGGATGGGTCAAACAAACACAGCATTTTCACCCAGGAGACCGGGTTTCGTGTCCCATTTGTAAATAAAAGTAAATGGCTAGTTATTTTTTTTTCATTACGGGACAATCGGAACTGCGTATACTGCGTCATATGCATAACCGGTCCATAATATGATTTTAATCCAAACCCAGTTCCTGAATTGGACCAAAAAAAGTGCCGGTACTCTAATTCTGCAGTTGCATGACATGATCATGTGTCTTGGATATATTTATATGCATATCTTGGTAATGTATCACTTAAAATGTGTTTTTGTATGCATTTCATTGACATGAGCTGGCACGGTAGTCTACTCCAACGTTCAGGGTTACAATAATATGTTTATCCAACATAACAAGGACATGTTCAGCTCTGTTTTCTCAGCGTTAAGCCACAATGTGAGAGACACAGTTACGCAGGTGTTTAGGGGTGCGTACCTACTCACCGTGGGAGGTGGCGATACCCATAATCTTTTTCTGTACTAAGTAGTTTTGGTGCCTAAACGTAACCAAACTGCGGTCATTTCACAATGTTAACGACACGTTTAAAACTGCGACCATTACATTTTCTGGTTTGGATATGAGGACCGAAAATGCTCCTTTGGGTCGTTTTTCCTGCCATTTCTAGGGGCGCTGATTTATGAAACGCTCCTTTGGGTCATTTTTCCTGCCCCCTCTAGGGGCGCTGAATTATAAAACGCTCCTATGGGTCGTTTTAGAAGGTAGGAATAAACTACCTATATAGTTGTATGGTCTTTGGAGGTCTTGTTGCTTTATTCTGTGCACAACTACATTCCAAAGTTATGCAGTCTGGGTTAGATAAATCAAGTGGATATCTTCCACTTTTTTTAATATGAAATCGTTTTGGTTACAGGGTGTAGCCCAGGGCCAATTGGTGCTTTCTGTCCTTTCACTTCAACCCCATACTTCCAATGCCGTGCTCAAGCAGAGTATGCCCACCATAACCTCTGGAGCTACCGTGCCAGATTGTTTCTAAGTGTCAGATTGGACTCCAGACACCTCTCTTCCCTGAGAACAGTAAGACAAGAGGTAGATAGTTGCCATCTTCTCTGAGTTTCATCAGGTCTATTGACACACCACAGCTGCCCATAGAACAAGATTCCAAAAAAAACTCCAGAGTTGTCCAAAATACATTGTTTGTTCAGTGGTGAAAATTGAACAAAGAAATGATCCCAGCCTTGGGTGGAGGTGGATTGTTCAGTCTTGCTAGCCCATACTGAGCAAAGCAAAATGTGTAGATTGGTGCCGTCAGGCTAGTTATGTTTGTACGTACATGTTGTCTGTTACTACAAAATACTCAGGAAAGTTGTATTGTGCAATGTCTCATTCTACATTAAGTCCTTGGGTTATATGTCCACTTGGGTTCACTTTGATTGACATTTGATTATTAGGGGTAGGAACTATGGATAAAAATGTTATCACAATATTGATGTAGATGTGATTTCTGGAAATAACCTGACGAACGAGGCTGTACATAAGCACAGCAGTGCTTTGAGCTAAATGCTAATGCCAACATGCTGAGGTTTAATGTTTACCATGTTCATTATCTTAGTTTAGCCTGTTAGCATGCTAACACTTGCCAATTAGCAACAGAGATGGGAAGTAACGAAGTACAAATACTTTGTTACTGTACTCAAGTAGATTTTTCAGATGTTTTTACTTTACTTTACTATTTATTTTTGTGCCGACTTTTTACTTTTTCTCCATTTTTAATTCGAATATATCAGTACTTTCTAATCCTTAAATTTTACAAAATTGGCTCGTTACTTTGTTTCAAATAATTTCAGTGGAGTTACCGTTATTATCAAGAATGACTCCTGGCGAATGTGCTGCAAATTGTGCCAACCGAAACACCACAAACTGCTGGCTTTCAAGAATTCACCATAGAATTGTGAGCCTGACATATTACATTTATTATTATTAGCACTCAATCCGTCAGTTCATTTCTTATACGCTGCTGCCATCTAATTGTTGTTAGTTGTAACTCTAAAAGTATGGGGAACTTCTGAATTAATGTCTGTTGAGGGACCGTTCTGTATTTATGGAATGGACCACCGGAGGAAAATAGCAGAGGGTCATGTCTTTTTATTCTTTGTTGAGGGGAGGGTCACCCAAACTTTTGTATTCATGAAAAAAGCAACATTTCAAAGTGGCTTGTTTGGTGCATATTTTTTCATGTAGCTCTTAGTCTGGCCCTCCTTTGCTACCAGATGGGTCTGACCCATGAGTTTGCTGGGGGGGCAGAGGGAGCACTGCCCCCTGGTGGCTGAAACTGGTAATTGCATTGTTTAAAAAATGAGTGGAATAATTAATTATATCTGGCATGACCAGATATTTTATAAATATCTTAAATAACACAAAACAACTAAATGGTGGTAGATAATACATCAGATTTCATATACTGCTTTAGTAAATAAAATATTACCTGGCTGACAATGGGAGCAGCAGGACGCAAAAAACGAAAGTTACTGTTGCACTAGTCTGGACATCTTGCCGTGCCAACGTTGCAATAAAGGTTTCCTAAATGCCATGTATATAAATGTGATGTCAGCTTACTAATTGATTGGTTTTGTGTAGATTTGGACTTGTATACGTTTATTCCACTCTGTTTAAACGGCGAAGTGGAGAGGCCTCGTTCACCTGTTTGGAGCTGGCTGGTGAATGTGATCTACTGATCGCTGTGGATTACTTTTTTTTCGTGTCATTGGATTAGGGCAAAATACAGATCTTTTTTCTCAACGTGTCTTAGCGTTTTATGGTGAGTTTGGAGAGGCGTCTCAACAGACTGTAGGTCGAACACTGATTGTTCACCGTTACATTTTAGTTGAATTTAAGCGTCTGTCTATTGCGTTCCAAAACAGCCGTGATTAGATTTCATAAGGGCGAATTGTTAAATTGTTACAATGTAATTTAAAATCTGCTGGAATATAATGTTCAGCTTCGGCACCTTTACCTATGTGCTAAAATATACAATGACTGAGGAAGCCTAGTGACGAGTCCATAGCAACCAGTGTTGAATTGGTTATTTCCCAGTGTCCTTTGCTGAATGGTCTCAATGTTTTATTGTTTTATTTCAGAGGTTAACTCATGTATGTCTTGGCTGTAAAAAATCAAAGGGCATCTGTACATCTTTGCTAAGCGCAAACTAGCACATAAGGGGAGGGTCATGCCTCTTTTTCAAATCATTTTGGAGGGTCATAGAAAAATTATTACTGGCGAGGGGAGGGTCAAGTCTTTTTAGCCTGAAGGTCCCAAAACTCCTCTGGTGGCTCCTTAAATAAATAACGAACAGTCCCTTAGTAATTCATATTGTATCCTTTATTTTCTTTCCAGAAGCCATATTTGAGCACACACACATCCATGTAGATTCCTTTAAATGTTAAGGGGAAGATTAAAAAACAGAAACTGGATCTGTGAATTCTCACAGAATCACAATTGAATTCATATCTTGCTACTCCATCAGAATACAAACTACAACCCATTTCAGGGCACATTTCACATTACAGTTCTTCTCTTTAGCACCTCCAGTGGACATTTGTTTCTCAAAACTGTGGCAGAATGTACCACCCGGTGGGTTTGTGGCGCTGCAAAAATGTGGCCAGAGGTACGTATATCGCAGGTTAAAAACATCAGCGTGGCCTCAGTCACATCCACATCCAGCTCAGCTATCAGGTCTCTGAAAAAAATAACTCAATATTTCAATTAAGGTTCAACAACACGGAGTCGCTTCACCTCTGTGGAGTAGAGTTCAGGTTATTTTATCAATAGATACATGTAATACATTATATTAGGGTTAGATCGGGGGCAACAGAAGGAAAAGACAAACTAAGTTTGTCTGCAGATTGACGGAGATGAAGTAGTTTCTTTATGTTTATCAACCCTGGAGATGGTCCAGTGGGGAAGGACACCGACTAACTGACTGACAAGTAGAAGCTGAGTGTTCAAACCCTGCCTGAGATATGCCACACAGGAGTGTTTGTGATGAATAGATGTGGTCGCTTGTATAATTTCAACAATGATTTCAACTTAAGCATTTCCAACAATGATTTCAACTTGCAAATGTGGATCTGTGAATTCTCACAGAATCACAACTGAGTTCCTATCTTGCTACTCAGTCAGAATCGTATTAACCTGGAGTCCCAGTCTCTGTCACAATAATCATACATGTGATGTTTTAGGCCTATTGGCAGACATCCATTTAAAATGTAGGCAATGGCATATAAAGAGCCTTTTCTCCATGTCCACTGAAGTTTCTCAGCTTGCACTCTAGTAACATTTGTGTGGTCCAGGTAGCTTTGCATAAACAATGGTTGTCATTCACAAGGCTACTTTTACTTTTATACTTAGTAAAAGTAAATTTCCAAGCCTGAACTTTGTTACTTTTATCTGAGTAAAGAAGTTAAATCCAGAGTATTATTAACACAAGTATCTGTACTTCTACTTGAGTATGGGAAGTGAGTACTTCTCTGATTAGCACTAAACACAAAGTACAGCTGAGGCTGATGGGACTGTCAATGGTTTTGCACTAGGTACTGGAAAAAATAAAATGTTGTCCGGATGACGGTGATAGATGAAAAGAAACGTTAAGGGATCACCAAAGTCATTACAGTCATCCTGAGAGGAACATGAATGTCGGCACCAGACAATTCATTTAATAGTTGTCGAGACATTTTATTCAACATCAACAATGTCAACCTGATGGCACCAGAGGAAAAGTCAGCCGATGGATTTATCATTTGGGGATTATGAATATCTGAACCAAATTTCATGGAAATCCATTCCATAATTGTCGAGAAATTTCATGTGGATTAAACCGACTGACTGACGGAACAACATTACCATCCCTAGAGCTATGTCGTTTGCTAAGCTAGCTAACGTAAATCTAATATTTCCATGGAATAGTCCTGCTCATTGATCTGCAACATTGCCCACAATGACCTGGCACAACCAGAGATTATAGGGTACCTCTGTATAAACGGTATAGAAAAACCTGACTGTTAACCAATTTCTATCGTCTATTATGAATACATCTTCATGTCTCCCAACTCTACGCTGTATCAAATTGTAAATCAAGCAGATGACACAAGCTGGATAGCAAAGCCCTAGAGACTCTATATTTGCATCATGATAGAAAATAATAGGAAATACAGTATCATGATAGAATGATAAGGCTTCCACTACTTTTGAAGCACCCATTCCTTGCCAGACCCAAATGGCACCCATGTAAAAAGGAATGCCTTCTGAGGTGGAAACAGAAGCATTTGGAGGTTGTTTTTAGTTTTTTTTTTTTTTTTACAGTGTATGATTAGGAGCCATCAAGTAATCCATCTCAAGGGCATTACAATTTCATCATTTGGCCACTACAGGAGTAATCAAGAACACTATTTCCTAATGTGCATGATTTAACAACTTTGCCATTCAAAAACTACAAACCCAGCATATCAGAGGGCTTTGTGACCTTCTTGTGTGCCTGTTTGGTTACCATTTGCATCTAAATGTGAAGCATGGAAATTCTGAGAGAGGAGCTAGACAGTGTTGTGATGCAAAAACAAGTCTCGACAAAACTAGGGACTGAAGCCATCACCATTAAGGAAAAAAAATAGAAGAAATGTCTAAACTTTGATTCCGTTCAAACAAAAGTAATGTGTGTTCATTCATGTAACATGATGGTTTCCTCTTTGTATAGCATTGATGCAGTTGGACTCTGGAACAGGAATGAACACTTTTGCCTTCATAAGTCAGAAAACACCTTGAAGTCCAAGTGCATTCATGCTGTAAAAGGAGGAAGCCATCAGGTTTATGGAGACAAGTAAGAACAATCATGGAGATGTTAATTGGGTTAATGAATTTAGGGCAACTTACAATGTATTACTGCAATGTAACTGCATTTATAAGCTATTATTATCAATTCATATTTTATTACATTTGTATTCATATTATTTATCTCATTTAAATTTTATATTTTGCATTTTTAAATGTTTCTAATGTATTTCTTGGCCTTACGTAAGGCACTTTCAATCTCTGACCTCTGTGTTTGAAAGGCGCTTTTTAGAATACACTCATCCTGCCTTTTTAGTTTAAAGGTCTGAGCAGTTTGGTCTTGTAATGCCAAACAAAAGTCACCAGAGGGTGGCAATGCCACTAACTATTGTTGTCTGGATTGGTAAAAGTGTTTTTTTAAGTACAAAAGTAAAAGGTATATACTATTAATCATTATATGCCTAAAGGTAATCAGCAAATATACCTTGGATTCTTCAAGTTGGATACATTACTTTGTGGGCTCATGTTTTTCACGTCAAGGACCCCTAAACTGACACAAATTAGACCATGGACCCCCATTTGATAAAATTTCATCCTAGATGTTTTATGACCAAAACAGCCATGCATTCTGTCACTGTGTTACTTATGGATGAAATTATAGTGAAAATAAATGATTCCCCATTTTTGCTGGGGAACCCCCTCAAGGACCCCTGGGGGTCCACGGACCCCACTTTGAAAACCACTGTACTACAGTATAGTGTTCCTACCTTGTTATGCTATACCTCTGCTAGCCTGCAGGTTTCACTACTGAGCTTCCATTTGACAGTAAACACCTCCTGGGTTAGGATGAGCCAGTATGTGCCCAACTGGCCCTCAGCTGGTTTCATGATCCACACCAGCCAATGCTTATGACCTGCTGTGTGACGCAGACAGGAGAACGCATGGCGTGCTCGTACAGATGCACCGATGGGTGTGAAATAGATGAGTAGGTACATGCGTCAAAGGTCAAATGGACCAATTGTTAAGTGTGTGAGGGCACGTTTGTGTCGCACCGTCAGCAGCAGGGCAGAGAGGATGTGGAGTCATTAGGCTCAAACTTTAGCCCTGTGCTGATGAAGGATGGCTGGGGTCATGAGGGGGTGAGAGAAGCTGCTGAAACCTCATGTTGCAGTCATAACCTCATTTGCTTGGTGGTGTTTAGAGCATTGTTTGAACTTGGACGGCAAGACGAATGTTTCTATGGATTCTCTTTTCTTTATTTTCACCCACATGAAAATGAACTACAAAGAAAAAACTGTGATGTCTGGAACTGGTTATGAATAATACTCACATGAAAATTGTTGTTAAAAAGTTGCATCAGGTAGCAGAAGTAGCATTACAGTATGTATCCGGGCACATCTCACTTGGAAAGCTCAAACACCTCACACTAATACACTCTGCTACTCCTGATATAAGAGTTTCTTTTGTACTGTCAGCCGCAAGAAATATTTTTTGTGTACTTCATTTAATGTTTATCAGTACATTTCTAACATGTTTTAAAGAATTGTCTGTTTGTGAATCATATTTTTATTGGAACTCAAGAGTTGCTGAGGATCTGGGCCCGGAATAATCAAACTAACCAGACTTTTACATAATGATGACCAACTTCAAAAAGTTCAAAATCAATATATTGTTGTCGGGGGCGTAACCAGGGGCAATAAGGAAAATCCCAGCACAGGCTGCCCAAGTTCAAGTAATTACTGCACAAATAGCCTATAAAATACTAGAAAGTGATTTCGTTATTATTCAGTTTTTGACACGTTTTCTTTGCAGCTTTTTAGCAAATAATACAAGGGGTTGGGAACCTCTAGTTTATAGGATCGGTAAATGAGACTACCCTACACACATAATACAGCACTGTAATATACAGTATATAATGTAGACATTCAGCATGATGCCTAGTGCTACTTTTGATACTTGTATTTAAGATCCCTAATTTTCTTATCTTATTTTGGCACTTGCTTTCCACACCTACCTCACTTCCTGTACCTCACCACTGATTGGCTTTTGTTTCATGTCTATCCACTGTCACTTGTAATAAAGGCAAAAAGCCCCCAAAAATAATCTTAAAAAAAAAAAAGAATATTGACCTTGTTAAGTTCTAATTTCTATTTGTTTCTTCCCAGATTCTCCAACCCATGTGTGTCTGTTATGCTATCCATTATCATTTGCCTCACCCCCTTTTGTTAAATAAATCTTGAATGTTGAATGTTGAATGGACTGAACTTCTCTGTGGCTCACTAATGCATTCTGACCGATGCCCCATGACGATGGCAATTAACCTCTAAAACGGAACCCTCCTTAACAATAATTGTAGTTAATTTGTTGAAAGCGAGTGTGTTTGTGCGAGTAAATTATACTTCTCCCACCACTGGAATCAAAATTAAAAAGAAATGAATATCTTATATTCTGAAATATATATATATATATATGTATATATATATATACGTATATATATATACGTATACATATATATATACATATATACGTATACTATATACATATATATATATACGTATATACATATACATATATATATACGTATATATATATACATATATATATACGTATATATCTATATATATATATATATATATATATATATATATATATATATATATATATATATATATATATATATATATATATAGGAGGAAGAGTAAAAGATTTTTACCTTAATCTTTTACCTAAATCCAAAATGTCGTCTTTTCCACAGGTTATAGCTCTAGGTAGCGTGATAGACATCTGTGCCATTAGGAACAGTACATATTGTTCAACAGTGTGTCAATGATTTCTTCCGGTACATTCATTTAATCTTCATGATGCTGTTCATCATGTCATAAACTGTTGCTGTTGAGCGTTTAATGGGCGTCTAGAAGCTGTTTAGTGATAATTGGTATTGCTGGAATCAAAACACAATAGGCAGGTTAGACTGTAGGTCAGCATAGCCTCTGTCTGAACAATGAGGAAACAACACGGTGTCCAATCAAATCCAGTAAAGTGAATCTTTGGCTCCCTGTGGGTTCTGGGGCACAGGTCACACTTGTGTTTACCCTTTCTTTCACCTGCTTGAGAGATCAGATAAGCTCTCTTTTGGGGTCTAACGTAAAGTTTACTCTAAATCCTACCGCAGATTTGGGTTTCCTGCAACACCTCTTCCTGGTGGGGGTACAGAACACAACCTGCTTACGTAAATAAGCCGGGGGAGAAGGCACAAGGAGCCAAAGGTGAGACCTTGTTGCAATATTTCACAAGAGGAACCATTGTTTAACTCCAGACTTATTCCTTGCCATGCAAAGCAGTTTCCGTTCTTGCAATTGGCCTGGGCCAATAAATTTGTTGTTAACTGTAGGAACGGACAACTTGCTGGCAGGTGGTGGAGATCGTGACAAAAGAACACGGGGGAGGCTTCATCACCAATACCGGAGCTACTCCTAATTGGACAAACGGTGCATCACCTTTGTTCCCTGCCACAAACATTCGCAGACGCATAAACGTCATCAGGACAATATTCAGGAACACTTTCAAGCGTAAACAACAAGAAGTCCTTGATTGATCTATTGATTGACAGATCCATGCATTTGTTTGGAGTGAGCTGTGATTGTAGTGAACAGAACAGCACAACAAGACTTTATAATAATCCAAATGTTTGAATTTTTCACATTTGGTAGCATGAAGCAGATATATTACATCAAAATATTGGCTCTTGACCCTTTTTTTTTGTTAGAGGCAGCTATGCCCATGTTTGTGTTAGTGGTTACAACAACAGAAAGTCCTCCCAGAGAGTAAAGGTGAGGCCTCTAGGACAGGCCATGCACTTCCCTCACAAATACACAGCCTTTAAGGATGTCCGCTTGTCCACCCTGTTTTCCATGAAAAGATCTGACAGCACAGTCACTCACTGTCATCCCCACTCTCTCCTCTTTCTTTTCCCTCTCATCTATTTTTAACCTCTTGTTTTTGTGGAAGTTATTGTGGGAGCTGTACAAAATGCACTCACCAATGAGAAGAGGCTATACTGAGGAAAAACAGATTGACTGCTAACATGAATATCATGGAGCGTACTGTACCTCCATGTACTGGTCTGTACCTGTTCAACTTGGCAACCATTTTTGGGGTAAATATGAATCTCCGTGGGTTAAAAATGTAGCGTTAACATCATTGCAACATGTAAAATAATTTCAGTCTACAGCCATGCCAGCTGCTCTGTCAGACTATAAGTAGGCACAGTGGTGCTTTAAACTAAATGCTAACATCAGAAAGATACACACGCTGATGCCAAGCAGGTATAATATAAAGTTTACCATGTTTACAGTCTTTGTTTAGCATCAGCTCCTGAATTGGACCAAATAAAGTGCCAAAAAGTACCTTAATTCAGCAGTTGCATGAAATGATCATCACGTGTCTTGGATATATTTATATTTATACGTATATCTTGTAGGGCTAAACCCGAGTAGTCGACGATGGAGCCTGATTAGACTGCCAATCTTACAGTTGAAAAGTTGCAGTGTCTGAAAATGTGCTTATGAAACAAATGATCATTCCACCGGGCTTTATGGGGGTGTGGAATGTCTGATTTTACATATATTTGTTTTTCCCAATAAATCATGATATATAGCCTAATTTGGTATAAATATCAGCCATAGACTTTATATACCGTCTATATATCAGCCTATTAATAATACTGTCAAAAACGATCAGAAGTAAGAGTACTCATGTGGACAAAAATCAAGTGCGGGTACGCAGTACTGGTGAGTATTGGCTCATTTCAGGTACCCCTTGTGTTGTCTTCCCGTTAACCTTGAAAAAAACGTTTTTGACACCTTTTTTCAGTTTGTTTTTGCATTTTCCAACGTTTTAAATTGTTACATTTTTCTTCTAAACTTCTTCAGCGCTTATTTCTACGTCCCATATTTTCTGATATAAAACAAAAATTGAAAACGGGTCAATTTGACCCGAAGTCAACATAAGGGTTAAGCGTGTTAGCATTTGGCCATAAATCAAGTGAAGGGACATCAAAGTTCATCCTGATTGGGACATGTATGCTGTATCTATATCACGTTACATGGGAATCCATCAAAGAATACTCAAGATATTTCACTTTAACCCTTTCGCACTAACCCTAACCCAGGCCCTATCACAAAATGTTAAGCCGCCTACACATGATCCGCGGTAAAACTGCTCTGCGCTGGCAGTTCCATTGTTTTCCTTGTTTTCTACCCTTGGCGCCACGCACTGCTCTGAACTGCCTCCGTGCGCTGCGCTCAAAGTTCAAATTATTTCAACATTGACCTAATTGCCGCTGACCTTTCAAGGCGCAACCAATTCCACAACGTTCCTGCTCTGTGCCGTACCTCGCGGTTTGGCCGCGGATTATGTGTAAGCGACCTCATGGTAATCCATCCACCATGCACCCACAGACAGACAGGCAGACTGACGGACCAACACTGCCCTCCTTAGAGCCACGCACGGCTAGAAAAGCAAAGTGATGGATTTCTCTGATTCTAAGTTACTTGGTTTGCTTCTTTTATGATGCTCACCATCTGGAGTTTAGAGGAGTTCTATCCTCTTCTTTACCGCTGTCTCATTGGTTGATTGGCGTTGATGCTGAGCATCCTGCTGTAATGAAGCCAGGGGATGTGCTCGTATAAATACAGACATTCAGGAGCAACAAAGCCTCCCCCTGTTTTTTTCTCACTATTATCTACACGTCAAAATAGTTTAAACAAAGGAAAACAAATAACTCAACAGGTTGGGATGTTTACAGTGTAAGTGGCATCAGGCCAGCGAAGACCTGAGCAAAAATATTTATATCCACCCTGGATAACTTTTAGTACAAATCAAACGTATCGACATTTAAAGAAATAAAGGCTTGTTTTGCTGATGCATTCTAAGAACGAAAAATGATTTAAGATATTGTCAAAGTTTATTTTAGATTGCAGTCTCTGCTATGAACAAAGGTGAACTTCCTGCGCTCTGTCTGTGGCCAAGGCCTGGGAACGATGATTGAATGTGACTGTTGATAACGAAACAAACAGGTTGGCGTGTCTGTTGGGTCTGATCTGGAGTTGAGTAGGCACTGGCAGCCAGGGCCTTGCACCTCCTCATTGCTAAATAAAGATCCACTTGATGGATACACTCAGATAACATAAATCAGGATATCCCATCAGGAGTGACGAAGTGCACCATTGTTTTGGTTAAAGTGGGCAGCCATCCTGACAGACAGTGTATACTGGACATGGGAGAGGACAGGAGGTTCTCTCTATTGAATCCTGCCCTGAAGGGTCATGTCAGAGCCTCATTACCTCATATAATGACCGGTTCTGTTGGCTGACAGGGCCACACCTCAACCACCCAGACTAAGTGAATAACATATGTTAGACGTCTGATGATGCTGCCACTGGCCCTGACTGGACCTCAATTTGATAATGTAGTTCAATAACCCCCTTTTAAATTCATTAAATTTAAACTAAGAAAGTTCCAAAAACACGGCATGGTTGAGTGTTCCCCATAATTAGGGTTAGTGTTGTTGAGGGACACTTTCATTTATCTGAGCATTATAAAATGAGAATTTCTTCGGTAAGTTACAATGTGGTTAGTCTCGCTTTGCCAGACCTTTCTCCACAGCACTGCGGAGGAGGGTCTGGCTAGTCCACACAGCATTCTGAGATGGGAGAAAACCGCTTTGGTTTATTGGCATTTCTTTAAACCAATCACAGTCGTCATCGCTAAGCCACGGTGCCGCTGCAAAATAGCCTCGGGAAGGAACTTGTTTTGGTTGAACATGTGTATGTTGAAAAGTTGTTTTAGTCGTGCAACAGAAAACTCCGATTGGACAGATAGTCTAGCTAGCTGTCTGGATTTACCCTGCAGAGATCTGAGGAGCAGTTAACCATAGTCCTCACAAATCCACCAGAGTTTACAGTGGACAGCACTAACTGGCTGACGTCTGCTTTAAAATTGTCAATATCAGCTCAATATTTCATTGAGCTAGCATATGAGTCCCTTTGCCTGAGTTATTGGCATAGATGCATTGACTGGAGCTACCTGGTCTAGACTAAACAAGCCCCGGTGCTCAGAACTGACCTGAGACAAGAGAGTACTTTTGTATATACTTATATACCTACATATATACTGCATGAGGAGTAAACAAACAGAAAAGATTGGAACCACCAAAAGTGCATGACAGTGTGAACAAAGACAGGGCACGGCTTGCTTCCGAAAACAAACAGTGAATAGAGCCAGATGGATTTTCCATTGCAGAGCTGTGTTAATGAGAGGAAGCAGGGGAGTGCTTCCCAGGGATTGCATTGTGATTCTGTGGACTGTTCCACCTTCAACAGCTTGATCGAGGGAAACCTCCAAGAGTTTGGCCCCCAGTCCTACCTGCCCTGGTCAGTCAGATGGGGATCCCTGCCTGGGATACCTGGAAAACAGCGACTCGACATCCGCCTGCAGTCTGCTATATGAAAGGATGTCTGATAATACTCTGAGATATACATATGACTCAAAAGCCACACTGCCAAATTAAACATTCAGTTGATACAAACTTCACTTAAGGTTCTTCCTGTTCCACAAATTCGTGGAACTTATTCAAAATAAAAACAAGCGCACAGTGCAGTCCAAGGTCAGCGATATCTGAGATCTATTGACGGTAACAGGTAAACAGCTTGAAGAAATAGCTAAGGATGTTTGAAACTTTTGTAGAAATTGAAAATTATTTTACAATCTATGTTTGGGAGCCAATTAGGTGCTAGTGATTATCAAACAGCAGTACTACTGCGTAGTACCCTAGGGGGTACTTTTGCAGTTACCGGGGGGTAGATGGAAATATTGTGGTCCAGCTCAAGTAATTTCAAAAGATTTAAATAACAATTTGATTAGAAAATGAAAAAGTATATCCATATATTGAGTAAGCTGATGTGTTGCAATTGAGAGTGCGTGAAAAGTAGTTAACAAGCGGGCAGAGAAGTTTAAACAGTTAGCTAAAAGTAATAAATGCTTCAAAAGTAGCTTAAAATAATCAAGTAGCTAACTAAAAGTAATGGATAAGTAAGTGTCTGAAAGAGTTAAATGTAATGAATATGCTGTTGAAATAGAGAGCTACTGGCTAAACGGTTAAAATAGCTAAACGTGTAGCTTCTGCCACCAATAATACAAATGCTAACTTAACCAAACGGACCTAAACATTTACAGTTTAATTGTATGGAAAAATACTCTAACAATATTGTAAAATATTGTTAAATTGTGTTAATAGTGTTCAATAATATCCAGTTAATGATAAATGAACACATTTGGAACCTGATGGGTGTGGTGTTGATGAAGGGGTACTTGAGTTCATCTGATAGGGGTGGGCAGGGGTTTTCGTGACTCAGAATGGGCCTGGGGGGGGGGGGATACGACTACACACAACAGTAAACATGATCACTCTGCATACAGTAAAGACATTGAGTCCGTGTTACCTTATTTGACAGAAATCTATGCATTTTCCTGTTATTTCTGCTAGTATTCAAGTTTATGTTCTGCTTGTTCAACAGTATTCTCAGTTCTTAGAATTTCGGCACTGTTGATTGTCCTTTGGCGCTGGCCAGTGTTGTAGTACTTGAGATTTGTCTCTGTCTTGAGACCACTTTTTGACGGTCTCGGCCTTGTCTTGGAATCAACCACATTTTTACTCAGTATTGTCTCGGTCTCAGATGAAGAGGTCTCGGGATTTTATTTCAAGACCGGTAAAGACCTCAACTGCAAGGATTTCACTAAATTGTCTGTGTATCACCTGATTTATGTGTTAACATCATTACTGTGATTGGATGTAAAACTTCCTGCTTCAAATGCAACCAACCAATAACTGGACTCATTTCTAGTTTGAAATGTGTAACTGTTGACCCCCGTTCCCCGCCCCCTTAACACGCTCCCCCAAAGTGAATGTAGGTGAGAGGAGAAGGAGCTCTGGCTGTCTGGGAGATGTCAGCCAAATCGTCGATCATAACATTTGATTTATTACATCTGATTTATTATATTTTTTTTAAAGAGATTATTTGCAAAACAACATCTAAAAGATAACACACAGCAGTGCTTAAATTCTGCAATGTAGCGCTAACCGACACAGCTGGGACCACCTACATTTTTGATCTGCACTAAGTAAGGAAGCATAAAGAAAGGAAAGTGTAAGTGATGCTAGCAAAGAAAGCTAGCTAAAGTTATCAATCTGCCTTTGTACCAAAACTCTCCAGAAATCTCTTTGCCCCTCACCCAAAGGGATTTAGCGAATATTAGCCATACATATTAGCTAGTTGTATGCTGTATGTTTAAGTTGTTTGGTCTGGTCTTGGTCTTGTCTTGGTCTCAATACACTCTGGTCTGGTGATGACTTGGTCTTGGTTTAGGTGGTCTTGACTACAACACTGGTGCTGGCTAAAACCTCCAAAAATTCCTCACTGCAGGAAAAACCCTGGTGGGTATGTCTGAAAGTAAAACTGGGATCCACTGCAGTAAGCAAATTACACAAATGTGAGGTGGAAACTTGAAATGAACAATATTTGTATATTAATAGATTCTGGATATTTCAATGAGGGAGGAAGACTACTACAACTACCACTACTACTAGCCTACTACTACAACTACTAGCTACTACTTCTACTACTACTAAACTAAAAATTATACATTTAATTCCAAAAATCGTGTTTACACTTTAGATTTACCAGCTGTTGGTGCAAAATCTAAGAGACTCATTGGATCACTAAGATGAACTGAGACCCATTGTGTCCTGTGTGACCTGTGACCAAACTTTACCACACCGACCTCACTGCTGGGGTGACGATGAGATGCCCAAACACCTGACCAGACTTTAGGATTTCCAGATAAACGTGTCAGGGTGTCCATCCACCAGCTGCAAACTCCAACAACCTGACAGCACAACTTTAGTAGTCATTTCTGCATTTGGATGCAGGCAACTGCTCATTCAAATCCAGACACAGACTGACTAACTTGCAGTGGTCAGTGTGCAGAATAGCCCCTGCTGAGGCTGGCCGACTTTGTTTTGAGAAGCCAACTAGAAGCTCAGACATGAAAAGCACTGTTGCTGCTTCACCTTCACTCTGAACAGCAGAGGGGAAGTTCCCTCCTAGCACATAACGTAAACTTGGCTCCAATAAAAGCATCCGTTGGCACCTCGGTGGACAACAGGAAATCTTAGTTTATCGAAAAACATCCCGTTGTTGGCCTCGGGGTGTGTGACCCCTCTTGCAGTGTGGCGGTAGAGCGTCATATAGTAGCCGTGGTGGAGCCCCATATTTCAAGATCTCAGTTTACTGAACAAAGCTACCATATCCTTAAGATAAACAATGAAGGCATAAAGTATGTGTATGTATGTAATTCTGCGTCAGACCCTTGTCTGTTTGTCAAAATGCCTTTTGGTATGTATTGTTTAACATAACTGTAGACTTAGTGTCTGACACTCCCATGTGCAGGGGCCTCAACACCTAAACTTAGAAGTAAGCACAATAAGACTAAAATTGTGCAGTACCATATCCACTCTAAGAGTTGGCAGTGGACATAGTCTCACATTGCCAGACCTATCTCCACCAGTAAGTAAGGTCTTGCTAGACTACACATACATTCCAGGATAGGAGAAAAATACACTCTGGGTTGTTTGCATTTCTTTAAATCAATCACAATTGTGCTAAATAGTCTCGGGAAGGAACTTGTTTTGGTAATATTAAATGAAGTTAACTGTTCACACAATACAGTAACGTGAGATATTTAAATTATATACTGATACATGGTTAAACCTCATTGTCTGTTACCAGTGTATCTCCGTGTGTACTTCGTCCATAACAAATCCCCACCACTCGGCCCCAAAACATCCCAGTTAGAGAGGAAATGCCCTAAACATAATCTTTGTAAATCTTTACAATAATTTCCAGAAAGAACCAAGCAGGGCTGCCTTGTTGCACGATCCAAATGTTCTTCAAAACTTGACATTTTCAGCGTGTAGTAGCTCGAAGTTTGTTGTTGTTTCCCGAAGCGAACAGAGTTTGAGAACGGCAACACACAGAGAGCGGAAGGTGAGGGACATCCAGCACGTGAGCAATCCTGGTTAATGTATTTCCGTTGATACTGACTACAGTGGACGTAACTATGACAGCAGTCATAACCTGATACACAGAACATAACAGAGCTGCTTAATCTGTTTAGTCTACCCAATCAATGGGTTTTTATTACGTTTCCAGCAACAGATCCATTTCATTCACAGTGAGTTTCAACACATTGCCATTTCCATACACTATATCCTCACATACATGTGGACTATATACCAGAGAATGGGTATATATGGTTGGGTAAATACATGTTAAACAGCAAAACATCCTAGATCATATTGCATTGCATCTGCTAGCAGTTGCTTCTGCAATAATGCGGGCAAATAAAAGCTAAAAAAAGACTGGAGAAGTTACATTTTGAGGATATTTGATACCACTTGTTTACTTCTGTAGATGTGTAGATCAATATATATATAAATATATATATATATATATATATATATATATATATACATATATATATATATATAACTAGAAATCATTGTGATTGTTATGATGTACAGTCTGTTTCACATTTCCATTAAAAATGCACATCTGGAGATGGAGAAATGTCAGTGTAAGTCAGTGAGCGTGTACAGTACGAGCAGTACCTGAGGTCAAGTTTCTGGTAACAATATTTGGTACAATCAGTTTCAAGGTGCATGCACATCTCATCACTATCTTCACAGTGTGCCTGTGACTGCTCTCCTAACACAAACACCAACAGCTAGTCTTCTCTGTGAAGTTTATTTATGTCTTCCATGTTCTGGCTCTCTGCAGGTTGAGGTTTTTCATTCCTGCCACTTGTCCTGCGGTTTCGCCTGGGACGGTGCTCTGAGAACCAGTTGGAGACGGTCATGGCGAGGCGGAGGAGACCCAGGCTGATGCAGTGCACCTCCGAGGTGATGGGGATGTCGGAAAATAGGGCGTGGTCCCTGCACATGAGGGCATTTCTGCATTCAAAGTCTTTGACGATGTTGAGGATCTCCTGGCGCTCGGCCTGCCGCATCATCCCTCTTATATTCAGCAGGGTGGAGACGTGCTTCTTCCTGTAGGGAGGAAGGATACGGGGAGGAAGGGAGGTAGACGGGTGTTAATGGAAATTGGGTCTGTTTGGTGTTGGTAAAGGCTTTCATGACTTTGAGTAACAGTCACATCTCTCTGAGTCATAGCATCGGTTTCTGGGAAGAAACAGAACATTTGGCGCCACTTTCTAAAAGGCATATTTTATTAGGATTTTATATATGTTTTGTATGTTCTATATTAATGGCATATTATGGTTATATATTAGATGTAAGCCAATAACAAACAGAGCTTGTGTTTGTAAATGTACATAGAAGTTACATTTTACACACATTTATAATTGTTTATCAAGGTGATGATAGTTTTGAATTGTCAGTTCATTTTTTTTATTTTATGTTAGTTTTCCAATTTCATTTTAGTTTGGTTGTGGTTAGTTTTCAGTTTTTCAGGAAGACATTGTGCTGTAGTAATAACCCTGTTTCACACTAGTCTTTTGACATGTAGCTTTAGGACCATGCCACATTGCATTTCACTACCCATTTTACTTGCTACGCTGTAGCGTAGGTTTATCCAAATATTCAAACAAGTAGACAAAAACATCTTTGCAAACTTGAATCGTTGTTTATCCAGGTTGTGAAAAATCCCTTTTGACTGACGTTTATTCTTTTCTATCTGGAAACAATGCAGTTATAAATGTTGGTAATACTCATGTGTCTGCCGGTGTGAATGTTATAAATACAGGTTTTAAAATAATCCATTAAATCTCCAGTTGTTTTTGATGAATTAGTGTTGAAGTGATGAAGTGCTAAGAAGACAAACCAATTGTCATATCAAGGGATTTTTCATGATCTTGGGACCCAAAAGTGTTCTTCCTAATGTCGTAAAACTAATCTACAAAGCATCTGTAAACTTGTGTTTTCAAGAGCCAACAGTTGGCATTTAAGTACATGTTTGAAGACGGAGGATATGTGTTTGAAGGACTGACTTGTGTGTATGAATGGACTCTGCTGCAGTAAAATAAAGCACCCAAAGAATTCCAGAAAGGCCGGTAGCCCTTTGATCTCCGAAAATACCAGCAGGGGATGTCATACAGAAAAAAAGGGGTGAGTCAAGCAGTGAGTTAGCATGTCTCCAGGTCTGAACTACTATGTTTTGCTCTCCTCTTCCACACCTCTCCCTCTTTGATTCCAAGTGTGGCACCAGTCTGTCTCCTGCAGGATGGCAGGAACAGGAAGTACTCGGCAGCAGCTTCCTGTCTGCTCCGCCGAGGGTAGTGCGTCACATACGGCCCGTCGTAGGTTGCCAAGTGTCACCTGAGTTTTAATCTGTGCACAAACAGCCTCCCCCCCCATCCCCTCCGCCTCCCCAGCCCCCTCGAGGCCTCTCTGCCTCATCCATTCTCAAAACAGACCCGCTCTCCACTCCAAAAATAGCAAAGTTAAGTAGATATGTTTCCACGCTCCTTTTCCTTGTTTTGATCCATTGTGACTAAAAAAATAAAACAAAACCAAACATAGGCTACATAGTCTTACTTTTTCCTTGCTTTGGCTAAGGGCCAAAAACAGCACTGTGAATGTGTAGCCATAAGCATAAAAGAATATAGGACCTCCGGGGGGGTATAGTAGAGAGAATATATGTTTTTAGAGACGCTTCCTGGTTGCAATAGAAAATCTTCCAACACTGTTAATTTGTTAAAACCAAATAACTCACCGTATATCTGGAAACTCTTTCACCAGGACAGCCACCTCCATCTGGATGGAGGGAGTGTCCTCCAGGAGAATGATGTCGGCCAGGTGGCAGATGATGCTGTCCAACCAGGATGAACTGGATTCCTGCAGCAGAGAGGAGACAAGGAGCGTAGCAACAATTTCATTATCCAGCAACAAGTATTCATTACCATAACGAAACTTTCTTTAAAATTGATCAACTGGACTTTTTAGAAACCAAAAACTGTTTAGGTTCACTGCATTTGTTATCGCTGTTCATCCAAATGACTTTTTCTTCTGATTAAACGTGTGTTTTTAAGATGAGGCACGACTAGCCGTGAACAATAAAACCTTCAGAGGAAACACAGATTAATACCTTTAAAGGCCAGAGGTGATTTACTGAGTGAATAACAAAACTCCACCTCTGTTTTTCTAGGTCATGTTTTTCCTCCAAACACTCAGGAAAAAGAAAGCAGAATTTTTTGGCTTGGCATTCACTAAAAATAACGACGTCTTTTTTAGACAGACATTAACCCCCCCCCCCCCCCCCTCCCACACACACACACACACATTCCATGTTTCCACAAGTCACTTCATCCCGCTTCTCGCCGAAAAAGGCCATCAAGTCCATCCCAGAGCCACATCAAAGCTGGCCAGCTGACAGGAACAGGAAGTTCCTTCTGAACACAGCAGCTTCCTGTTGTCAGCCGAGGTGACGGACACTTGTTTGAACTCGCACACAGAAAGGGGGCAAATGCCACGCTGTTAGGCCTAGTTGTTTTACACCCTCTTCCCTCCTCTGGCAAGTGCTAACGTAAGCCCGGTCCATCCATCTCCATCTCACTGACGGCAGCCATTTTTCAGAGCTCACTGCTGTATCAACACTGTCTGAGTTATTCCTGACCTAGGAAGTCAGAGGGTCAGGCTCCATTCCCAGCACCCAGACTCTGCGTTCCCTGTGCCAGCTCTGCTCAGTGTTTTTAAGAATCAGCATATTGAAATTATTTATAATCAGGGCTTTAAATTGACACAAATGAACTTTGGCGGGTAACATTTTAAAGTTACTTGAAGCGAAGTGTCTGTTTCAATCGGCAGGCTGCAGAAACAATGTGTTTCCAGATTGGTCTGTTTTCTGCCAAGACATTTGAGCGGTTCTGTGTATCTTTGGCATGGAAACGTAATCTTTATCTATGCTTGTAGTACTTATCCTACATTTCATATGAATACTAAGTCGTGACAGGTCAGAAAACCGTTTGTTACATGCGCGGTATGGATTACGAGCTATGCCGAAACGGAGAAGGCGAACAGAACGGAGCCAAACAAACCAGAGGAGCCGAAATCAAAGTTAAGCTAGTAAGGATAAAAACAAACATGTGGCTAGTGGAAAATCTGATTGGCTGGTAACTTTAAAACTCTACTTCCGTGTTGGCTGCTGATCAAACAAGTTCATTTAAAGCCCTGTTTACAATGCTCTCAGGGTCTCCTGAGAAGCGATTATTAGCTCTGTTTTGGATGAATTGAAATTCTCCTTCTAGAGGTCCTGACTGTACTGTACTGTACTAAAGAGTTTATGTTCATTGCAGGTTAAACCAGACTTTAATGACATTACCCGATTAGTTCAAAAATAGAATGTGTTGTGTGAAGTACGCACTAACCAGATCCTTAAAAAGTCCTTTCAGCTGTTTGGCCTCATCTTGCAGGCGGAAAGCCATCCTCTTTCTCATCTTGGAGGATGTGCAGATGACCCGCCCCCGCATGATGGCTCGGACATACTCCACCAGGACCCGCCGGTGCACCTCTCCCACCAGCGTCTGCCAGCCATTCACACAATGAATCACTGACTGGTTACATATAACCAGGGGTGGAATGTAACTAAGTACATTTACTCAAATACACATTTTAAGTATTTGTACTCTACTTGAGTCTTCTCTTTTCATGCCACTTTCTCCTTCTACTCCGCTACATTTCAGAGAGACTGTACTTTTTTTGGGGTACTTTTTACTCCACTACATTCATCTGTTACAGCTTTAGTTACTAGTTACTTTACACATTAAGACATTAAGACACACAGAATACATGTAGTTTATAAAATCTGATGTTTTATTATAAATGAAACTAGCCAACAATATAATGGCTACAAGTCCAGCTGAGATGATTAGACCATTAAACACACAACTGGTTGATCCTTTACACTTTCTACAATGGGAGGAGAGTTCTGCATTGACTTCTTTTACTTTTAATACTTTAAGTACATTTTCCTGATGATACAGGTGTGGTATTAGTACTTTTACTGAAGTAGAGGATCTGAATACTTCTTCCACCGCTGCATATAACCTTCAAGCAAATACAGAGTACTTAAACATGTTAAACACCACCTCCGATTGATCTTACCTGGTAAGGCGGAGGGTCCATCCTTCTGAACTTCTTGAAGTGTTGTTTAATGCTGGCTTCAATGGCCTCAAAGGCCTCTGTGTTGTTCAGCCATTTTCTCTTTATCAGTTTGTCAAAGAAAGGCTGGAACAACAAGAAGTTCTGATCAACAGAGTACATTTACTCAAGTAGGCCTACTGTACTTAAATGTAATGTTGAGGTACTTGTACTTCCTTTTTTTTTTACTTAATACTTCTACTCCATTAATACTTAATTTCAGATATTGTGCTTTTTACTGCACTACATTTATCTGATGGCTGTAATTACTTTGCAGATTTATATTTAACATACAAAATGTGTGATTGTCATAAAATATGAATCATTCATTTAAACTATATAGAAAGTTACAAGTAGCTCAACCTCAAGCTACAACAATAAAATGCTGCGATGGGTCATTAGGCTGCAGAATGAGTACTTTCTGACGCGCCTGCGAGTCCAAGCGATGTTTGACAACACTCCTACTCTAAAAGTGTTGTAACAAAATTTCCTTTTAGACATTTATTTACTATTTTATTAATACATTAAGCTACTTTTGTGAACCCAAGACTTCTGTGAACTCATTTCAAGCACCAAAACAATTGAGAAACAAAATTTCTAAAAGAGAACATCAACTTTTTAGCTTTAGTGCCAAATTGTCTCTTTTTGACATTGCTCTGGAACAAATGTGGGCCATGAGTTTGTTCTGAACATTTTGATATGAAACACACAAGTTATATGCATGACCCTTAGAAGGTGAATTTAAAAAGAAATGTAAAAATGCCCTCAGACCACAGAGGGTATATGCACAGTAGTCCTATATCCTGGCCATGTCATGGCGAGTCTTTGAGGCCTGAGATGAGACTTGCTCATGACTTTACTCACCCTGATGTGCTCAAACAGTCTGTCAGTCAGCACCCTCACTGACTGGTTGATGAGCCTGTCCAGGGAGGAGTTGGCTCTCTGCACAGACTCCTCGCTGCCCTGTGGGTCACACTGCCTGCAGCGCTCCACTAAGGTTCTACAGGAGATAATGAAGTTGGACTATCAGCAAATTACTGCAGAAGATGAACATTTTCAGTTGGATAATGAATCGTTTGTCTTACCTGAGAGGAGGGCAGCAGTTGACCAGAGCTATGGTCCTGGAAACATATCCGTCCCCTCGGTCTCCAAATTCTGCCTGAGTCTCATGAAACATCTCCACCTTCCTCTGGAAACTGGACACATAGAGGTTTTATGAAAACCTGCTGAATGCTGATACAATCTATAAATGAACAATCCTGTCCTGTGACTGTCCTGTAAGTCAGGGCATGCCCAAAAGAAACAACTCTGTATTCAAAAGTGTACTCTACTTTGAACCAAGTGTAGTGTTTATTACCTGCACAACCTATTTAATTATTATAATTCTTTATATTATATAATAATATTATTTAGTCTTTCCCTGACTTTATGCCTCTCTGCCAGCAAATACTCACTTGTAGAGAAAGTCAGCCAGTCCAATGAGACTACAGCGAGCCACTCTCGCACCTAGAAACTGGTTCACAGATGTAGATCTGTCCAAGTCCACCTTCAACCTCTGGAGTTGTGAAAGACATAAGCCATAAAACATCTGTATCTTAGGCTAAAATGCCATTTATTAAAATCTCACTCATCTCACAGTGAAAATGACTTGTGACACTTGTACCTGGATGACTGAGCGTGCTAGGTGGGACTGGTACTCCTCTATGTGCAGAGTCTGGGCCCATCGCCTCTCCTCTTCATCCAGAACCTGAATCAGCTCTATTGTCACCTTCTCCTGAAAATCACAGCGTGGAATTAAAATGCGTCTTCTAGGTTGATTTTCTAAAGAACAGCTGAGTAAAAAGAGCAGTATTTACCCTGACGATACTGATGCAGTCCAGTTCCAACCTGTCCACTGTGTCTTGGGGCAGAATGGGCTCCAGTGTAGCGTAGTTGATGGCGGCCGTTGTGCTAATGGTTCCTAGGACATCCCTGTCAGGAAATTACAAATCATTACTAAACCTGCAAAATCCTTACTGGATGGGATCATCCCAGACTGTTCTCCCCCGGAAAACGCTCCCATAGCTCGTTTCTTCAAGCAGCAATTACAACCTATATTTACGTTTATAGTGACGGCGCTCACTAGTGGCCATAGTAATTATGACGGGAGCAAAGCAGGAAGTAAGGTGAAGTATAAGAGAGCCAAATGTATGTCTAAGAAGGCAGGTTGGTGTGGAGGATGGGTCAAACGAACAGGACTTTCACCCAGGAGAGTGAGGTTAGAGCCCGTTGGAAAATAAAAGTAAAAGGCGAGTTGTTTTTAACTTTTACGAACATCACGTTCAGAGTCAACGTGTGCAAGTAACGTCTGATTTTAACCCAAACATTGATCTTTTTCTAAACTTCACAAAGTAGTTTTGGTGCCTAAACATAACCAAACTGCAACCGTTTCACAACGTTAGAGACATGTTTAAAGCCGTGAACTTTGCGGTACGTTCTCTCGTTTCGATATGAGACCTGTGGGTTGTATTTGAGGGTAGAAATAAAGGACTCATATTGTCGTATGGTTAGGAGGAGCATTGGAGCATCCCTGTCTAACAAGGTATCCTACCTGTTGTAGATGTTGTAGAACCAGTCCAGTAAAGAATAGACGTCTGTGATCTGCAGAGGGCCACTGGTGATGGCCCGAAGACGTTTGGCCACGGCTCGATGGTAACTGGCCACATACACCTGGAAGGCAGCAAACTCCTCTGGGTAAATGGATACAGCATTCCTCCTGGCTGCATCCAGGTCGTCCACCATTCGACCCCTCAGGCGCTCCAGGTATGAAGCCAACTGGCCCGCCTGGGTGTCTACCTGATGTGGCAGGCTCCAGTCTGCAGCCTCCATCACAGCCTGCCTCCACTTCATCTTAAGTCGCCGGGGACGATGGCTGGGCTGGATCTGGGGGCCCTCTCGCTCTGGCTTGGTCTCCTCTTTCAGGGCCCAGGTAGCATCAGCATGCTCCTCCTGTTGGATGACCAGCACCACCAGCCCCAGGTTAGGACCAGCGCTGGGCTGGCGGAGGGACTCCCGCACCACGTCCCACATCTCCCTCTGCAGAGCCTCATACAGGAGCTCCACATCCTTAGCCTTCCGCAGGCCTGAGTCCAGGGTTGCATTGGACTCGTCTAAGGATGAGGATGATAAAGGGATCATGCCAGGAGAGGTGCTGGGAGAAAAGGTAGGAGTAAGGGTGGAAGTAGCTGTAGTTGGAATGAGAGACAGCAGCTCACACTCTCGTTCCAGCTCCTGAATGTGTGTGTCAGCCAGGAGAAGGTCCCTGTTGTTGACCAACTGTAGGATCTCCAGTACTGTTGGGAGCAAGAAGAGAAAAGGGCAGCTATGTTTATTTGCAACAGTCACAAAACGGAGGGTTTGACCAACAAACTAGGAAGGGTATGCGTTATGATTATAGAGGTGTGCGTGTGCCTGACTGACAAACTGTGTTATTTGTTGCTCATTCTACACACTCTTCTATTCCTAGCGAGGTTCCCTGTGGAGTCTGTGAACAGTAGCTTGGTTGAACTTCTATCTAGAGGAACCTGGGATAGGAGGAAGTGCGGTCATTTCCTTGTTTCACAGTCTGGTGGTGATTGAACTCAGTGACTCAGGGATCTGGGGACCTCACGGCCTCTTTAGAGAGTTGTCTAGGATTGGGAGGATGTACTGCTGAAGCTTGCGCAGGGAGAGAAAAAGTTCTCTAATGTAAGGCAAACTCCTAGCAAAAGACTAGCAAGATTTCTTCTTGATACATTGTTTTGGCTTGCTACACCTGATGTTTCCTTGATTGTTACCTGAGAGGGGCTCTCTGGTTTTTACCACCGGCTCCTCCTCCTCTGTTTCCTCCTCTGCCTCCTGGGACGCCTTGTCTGACATGGACTCTCTCTTCAGCTTGCCCAGACTGACCATCCTGAGGAAGGAGGGCCGTCTGGAAGCCTCCGCCTCGCTGTCCGTGCTCAGGTTTCCGCAGGGCAGGCTTTCTCTGCGCTCCTCTTTACGACGACCTCCTGTAAAGCTGCACAGCATCAACAGCAGCAACAACGGAGAACGTGAATTACTTTAAATAAGATACACTCTCAGACTGCGTGATTTGCATGTACAGGAAAGTATTTATGGGACTTGATGTTTGTATTGTTCTCTACAGTATGGCCTAGTAGCAGCTATGCTTGGAATGCCACATATTCACACATCTGTTAAAGTGTATGCATGATTGTCTGAGTTAAAAATAGTCCCATTGAGTAAGCACGGCAAGTAATCAACGTGCTACTGAAAACAAAAGAGGCTCCGTAGATCAACAAGTTGCTATAGCATATTACATTAGTCCTGAGGAAATAACCACACTATGCTATTCTATCACTGAGCTGCAAGGGAATTTCCATTTGTCCCCCGCTCCTCTGGGACTCAGAGGCTAATTCAGCACACTATTAGAACTCTGTGGTTGCACTGCTGTTCATAAAGGCATTGACCCTTTTTATTGTATAACAGTTTTTCTTTTGAGGTTATATATTTCAATTGATTTCTGTTGATGTTTTGAGATCTTATGTGTTGTTTCGTGGAATTGTCCA
Organism: Sander vitreus; assembly: GCF_031162955.1. Taxonomy (NCBI): domain Eukaryota; kingdom Metazoa; phylum Chordata; class Actinopteri; order Perciformes; family Percidae; genus Sander; species Sander vitreus. The sequence continues at coordinate 26,367,691 of NC_135867.1, forward strand.
TTACATTACATTATGCAAGTTTGCCAGATCGGGTCGCCCCGGATCTGTAGTTCGAATGAACTGGACAATGTAATGTAATGGACAATTCCTCTTCCAACCTGTAGGGGGACCGAAGCAGGAAAAGTTACATAGTGTTGCTTTAAAAAAGGCTTTCCACAGTACCATGTAAAAATGCTTTTCCTTTCTTCATTTTTTTTAATCTTAACAAATCATGTGGATCTTTGGGGTTTATACAGTATACATTGTGTTGTAATAATATCTAAATCTGATATCTATAAATATCTAAATTTCTGTGTGCACTCCACAAGAATGTCATCCACAGCTGTACTTAAAGTGTTTAACTCTTTATATCAGAAATCCAAATCTTTCCCACTTCAGTGACACACAACAGCTAAAATCGTATTCCTCCCCACCCCTCCTCACCGGAGCAGGGTCATAATTCCTTCAGAGCCCCTGCGTAGTCCTTTCCTTTTCTCCCTCTCTGGCGGGAGACTGTTTGAGTTCCCCGGGCTGTAGTGAAGAGAGTTGTTCCCCCATACATTGCGTCCCGATATGCGCAGCCCCTTCCCCAGCTTCCCGAGGGTTTTGAGGGGCGACACTCCACAGATCCGCTCCAGGGTCCCCCTGAGGGGCTTGCCTTTAGGATTCCCTGCCCCATGCCTCTCTGCGTTCACCTCGTTTTCCTCCTCTTCTCCGTCTCGGGAGGACCTGAGCTGAAGGTTGCCCCTGCCCTCCCCCATGATGAGGCCCATGTCCCCTCCGTTCCTCTCCTCTTCATACAGGTCCACATCCTCGAAGGGGTTTAAGTTCTTGTTCAGATCCTTCAGGTCGTTCAGCTCCTTCAGATCATTGAGATCATTGAGATCGTTCAGGTCCAGCCGGGGCAGGATCAGTTCCCCGGTCCCTCTGGGGAACTCATGGCAGCTCTTGGACCGTCCCGGGAGCTTCTTCAGAATGGGCATGCTTGCACTTGAGATTTTACCAAAACTGCAAAAACAAGGACAATAACAGATGAAGTCATAACGATCAATTCTCTATCATATCGAAGAGTTCCATATGTACGGGGGACTGACCCATTGGGGCAGTTGACATGGATATCACTTGAAGACACACCACCACGTGGCCCATGCCAGGGCATGAAAGGCCCAGGTGTGCATGGGTCCACTTATTAACATTGATTATAATGGTATCCGAGCAACCTTGCCCTGAAGAGATAGTCTCTTCACTCAGAGAACCAAGGTTACCTTGTAACCAAACATTATAAAAAGGGTCATATATATGTGCAACTGATTTTAAAATCAACTTCAGAATGATTTTTTTTTTTTTTTACGTTAACTCAGACAGGTATTAAAAACACAAGCCATAGGAATCCTGTATGTCAACACTGATAGCAGAGAGCAGCAGGATATCTTACAAGATTCCTGTTCCCTGACTCCGTTCTTTCAGCGCATAGGAAATTATGAATGAACTTGAACTTATAAAATGTGTTAAACTGTTTCTGGTGGTGCATCAGCCATCAGACAGTTTATATAACTGGAAGCAAACACATCCGTTCACATGCTGGTTATGCAATGCACTTCACTTAGCAAATAGGAAATATGTATTCAAAATGCTGCTGCATTTTTTTGAAGAACTTTGTTGTTGTTTAGTCAAAAAGGACAGCTAAAGAATGTAATACACACACAAAAACACAAACTACATTAGATGATCGCCAACTCAGACTGCTGAAGTCTCACATTAGCTTCAAATGAAACTTAAAATGCATTTTTCTTTTTTTTTGCATTATTACTGCATTAGAGAGGGGTGTCTTCACAGCCAGTATAAACAAGAGGAATGATTACAGCCACCAATAACTGTTTCAGGGTAAATATGGGCATGTGAGAACTGGTTTAAATCTTATTCTTATTTAATATTTGTGTTTGACACTTGGGATCTTCGTTAACACCCAATGCAGAATTAATGCATTTTAAACACTGCATACTATCCAAATATATAGTTTCTGCTACAGTTTTACTTTTTTTAATTTATTTTTTATTCACAAAGCTTTTACATTTAAACAAAATCCATATATTATAGCCTCACTTGATAACTATATTTAAATAATCTGCTCCAATATGTAATCGTGAAAAGGATCAGGGTGTGGGAATGTACATGTGCTCTAAATGTGCATATTTGGATTTAAATCATTTAAGGGCCTCGCACATCTGGGCTCATCTTGGAAGTGAAAATATTACTTTATCATTTGTACAGCAAATACTCTGAATAAATGGCCACCTTCCTGATACTGAATTTAAAAGCTGATCTTTTTCCAAAAGAACTCTGGTGTGAACCAGACCTAAGACGTTTTTAGTCCGTGTCCACAGATTTCTGGTTTGGTGAAACTTTCTGCTTATCGTTATTGACAGCCAATTTAGTTAATAGTGGTGATCAGAGCAAACTTCTCCAAAACTGGACATCAGCATCAGCTGGACATCCCACATACAGTGCTGTGTCAGGGGAAACAAGGCATATATTCGGTTACGCTTGCCATAGTTCTCTCAGCTTTTATGCAGTTTGCCTCAGTGGCATGACATGTGTAATCTTTAGAATCTTGTTTTTCCCGTGTTTGAACATAGCACTCAGCCATTGTGTGTGGTGCTGAAACTATGTGATAACTTCTCTTCTCACTGTTTATCAGAAGAGTGGAGGACAGGAAAACGCTTGATGGCTGTAAAGGGGTTTAGGACCCTTTTTAAAGCAAACACATTTTTCTAGAGAGAACAAAAGGTGATGTGTAGAGAGCAGACATCATTAAGGGCGCCTCGTCATTTTAGAATAGTTGGAACAATTCTGCCCTTATTACTGTAAGTTCAAATACATAGTAATCTAAAGTCAAACCAGGATGGCGAGAATGTCTCTCTCTCTCTCTCTCTCTCACTATAACATGTAAGATGTTATTTATTCAGTTACAA
>NC_135867.1:26373141-26480641 GCF_031162955.1 Sander vitreus
GACAGATTGTGGACATTGATTATTGGCACGCAGAACACGTGTCCAAGCAAGTTCTTCCCTTGTCCCACCTCATTGGCCTAATGTAGGAGTTGGTAAAAGACTCTACACACATGAATAGAGTCAATTGCTGACTCGTGTTTGTGGTATTCCTCCAGTGAATTCACATTAAAGGATAACTTTTAAAACAATAGGCAGGTCCCCACGTGAACATTAAAACACTTTGCTTCCTGTTCATACTGGCCATTGGAAGTTCCTTTCCTAATGCTCTTCCACTGTTGATGGGGGAGTTGTCTCACTCAGACCACTGAGGCCTGACATTAACTTCAGATAAACTTTGGAATATATTGTTGGACAGGAGGACTGTGGGTTTTTTGTCCCCCATCACTTTCATTGGAATCATGTTAGGAAGGAAATTGTAAACCTATTCTATTAGGAAAAGTGCAATGTGCATTATGTTAGCTGATCTATAATTCTGGTGAGCTTGAAACACAATGAATAACAAAACATGACAAATTATAATTATGACTTTAATTTGTTTATGTCCTTCTTTACCTCATTTAAACTCGTTTTAATGAATAACATCCCAAATAGAATATATTATATATATTGTCAACATATATAGAGGCTTATATAGGCTTTCCTCTTGCATGATACTGAGGTCTCCAAGAATGACACGGAACAAAGGATGGATGTTACTGTTTTGGCATGTTTGCATTTATTGGTTATTGGTTTTTCTGGTATTGAGGCAGATATGGAGCAATGCCTGAATCCAACCAGGGTTGTTGTGTTTATATGCTGCGTGCTTTAGACAGTCACATCGTCTCAATCGTGTCAAGGCTACAAAGCTAATTAAGACTATCAGCTCCACACAACTCTCTCTGGATTTCTCAGTATGACTATGTTCAGAAGATTGTGGCGTCCGGTGACGTGGCTCAAGTCAAGATAATGACCTCTTCTGAAGAGTCCATCATGTTTTTTTAATCCTCCGTGTCCTCCTTGGCTACTAGCAACTGTGTGGCGTGTGGGGGGACGCACCGACAGTCTTGTTGTCATTACTTAGAATACCTCATCGGGGTGACAGAAACTATGCAATATAGCTTTAAGCCAAGGACCCCTTAGCTGAAAGAGAGACAGAGCAGGGACCCCCTAGTACATATTGTATAAAACGAAGTTGCATAATAAACTGGGCCTACAATAACATGTAAGGCGGCCTAAAACCTTTATACAAACCTTTTTAGTGCATAGAATACTAAGCTTTTGAAATAATTGTTGGCATGATTTTATAAATCATGTTTTAATGTTAAAACATACAACATCCTTAGGATTCACATATCTGTACCTTAACGACTACCTTACTCATTAATTTTTTTCTCACAAATAGGCTGATTTATATTTGCTAATTTGTTGTATTCATGGTAAGACATTGTCATTTTTTAAATAACTTTCACACTTTAACAATGCCTGCAGTAACTCAGAGGACCCCCCTAGGGGTCCCGGACCCCCAGTTGAAGATCTCTGTCGTACAGTACATGTGTACTTAATAAACTGGTGTTTCAGTGTCCTTTTCAAACTGTTCACATAACCCACATATTGCCAGTGGCTCCTGATCTGAAAAACACATACAGCCACAGTGAAAGCAATCGTTTTATTAGCAATTCCTGCAAAGGACTAGCTCTCTTTGCAGAATCAAAATTTAGTGAAAGTATACTGACCAAACTGAAAATGTAATAACAATACATAAGGCATGAACGACAGTGACATTAAAAAGCTACGGTGTGTAAGCAACGCAACAGGATCATTTCCATTGTTACATCATACTGGTATGCTGGATCTATCTCCATGTCTTGTAATCATAAATAACTTTTATAATCTAACAGATGTTAAATAAGACATATGCATGTAATCTGGCAGTGTTATCTAAAACGTGGTGCAGCTAACATGTGTTGCGTGGAAGATGGAACATACTGTAACTGTGTCACAGCATAGACTAGGATGCTTACAATATGAATGATCAAGGATCAGTGGCTGATGTTGAATATGTAGCAGGATGTCATTTTAAAATGAAGAGAGGTATATTTAATATTTTGGTTATCCTGCTTTCCTTCAATGACTTCCATCAGACATTTGAAACTGTTGCATCCAACTACATGGAGACAGTCATAATAATAAAAACAGTAATTATAATGACAGCTTTTTCCAGTCTAGTAAAAATGAGAGTCACAGGTTTTGGTGCTGCAAATGAAAGCTCTTTTGGGAATACTGTGAGTGGAAGTATGATTAGTTCTACAATGTATTTCTTCCTGTATGATCACTGACTATGTGTGCTAAATGGCATCGTGATAGTGAAGCCCTTGCTCCTAGATTGTAAATGTATTCCTATTTCATGTCTTCCTATCCTTGGCCAATTATCCGCCCACGAGATATGTCACAAATAGCTGTTGCTTTAATAAGTGGTTAAAGGAATAGTTTGACATTTTGGAAAATATAAAAATAGTTGTGGTTGTGTTTTTATGACCGACTATGTGCCGGACTATACCTTAGCCAGGAGTAGTGGGGTCCTTCACTGTGATGTTACCAGGCAACACAAGATATAGCATCTCAATTAATAAGTTTTAAGATGGATTTTTGTTTTCTTCCGTAGTCCAATAGAACTGACAGCGTATGCTGCGTGTCTTGGTTGAGGGGGGGGATGGGGTCGTCAGAGGGTCTGGTTCTGGCCTCGGGTGTGGTGGGAGTGTTGCTGTTGCCGGGGGTTGTTAAAGTGGTAGGGCTCATGGCGGTAGTGGCTGTGGGAGATCACCGGATGCTCGATGCCTACGCTCTGCAGCTCGTCCTGCTTGTGAACGCCATCCAGCTTCTCTAGCAGCTCTCTGATGAAGCTCTAAAGGGGGAGGGGGGGAGGGGGGGGACAGCACCAAGAGCAGGTGTCACATGGAGCACAGCTTAAATAGAGTTTAGTAAGTGTTCCAATAGGTCTTTTACATGTGTCAGTGCAACCACAATCTGTTATTTGACAGTGTTAGTAACAGGGGCGATTCTAGGATCATAATCTCTGAGCTAGCTACTGAACAGCAAGGTCAGCTAACGTTCTTTTGACACTATGATGGAACTAAACCTCACACTTTATAAATCTCAGTAATAACGACCAATTTGACGTTCTAACATTCTGCAATTTGTGTTGCTTACGTTTCATTTTGGGTTCTAGTCTGCGCCATGAAATGACCAACTTCTTCTCTGGGGACTACCAACGTTACAACTTTACAACCTTCTCCTGCTCTCTCTCTGACAGATCATCAGATATAGACTCAGCCAAAGGTGGGAGTCTGGAACAACCTCCTCTGATTGGCCAACACTATGTTTCTGTTGACCTGTTCCTTGACTGGGTTACAGGTGCATTGCATGGCGACACACAGGATATTAAACCTGTTTCAAGCCCTTTGAACCTGTAATTGTTTGTCCTCTGTCACTAACAGACACGTTCACAAACTCTCACTTGAAGCACTTTTTTTTTATTATAATTTTTAGGGGGGCTGAGATGAAGTTTAGGGGCTTGAGCCCCCCTAAAAAGGGTCTAAAATCGCCAATGGTTAGTAAGTATTTCCTTGTCACCCATCTATATATTTCAATGTGATTTATCATTCCCAATAGCTTATCTAATATTCGTGTTGAATATTAGACCAAAACTAGCTATGAATGTATCCAGTAGATAATTTAAGGTTAACCTGCCACACACAGACAGGCAGCAGCACAAGATACATCTGTGCTTGTTTCTCTGCTACGTTATTACAGCTAAACACATCTGCAAATTCCTCTCTTCAGCACTAGCTTTAATTGAAACACTGTTGATTTCAACTAAGACAGTTTACATTACCTTACTGTAAACTGCAATATATAACTGGAACATTTATAAACATTGTTGAACTCTGCCGACTGTCAGTTTGTGAGAGGTGAAGATAGCCTAAATAATAGGAGGTGCGTGTGTAATATGTGTAAGGAGCATGTTTCTAAAGAGCATCATCATTTTCAAATAATACGGACAGTAGATGCATTCAGAATTTTGGCCTCTAAGCACAAAGAGGACATTTTAAGAAAGAAATGAAGAGCTTTGGTTAAAAAAAACATACTGTTGCAGAGGAGGTATGTGGTCATTTTAAGGGGAAGGATCCCAGTTGCTGTGCAACAGCGAGATACTTTATATGGAAACATCTCAATTACTGGCCACTGACAGTACAAGCTTATTAGCTGGATAGGCATTCTACCATTTTGCTCCAAGACCAAGATTAAATGACTAAAACAACAGCCCTTATCGGAACACTAAACAAGGAGCAATTAGGAGTCAACTAGTAGCAAATAAATGTAGTGTTTAGTCATTTCCCACCAATTGTTGTTGAGTGTTCATACAGTATGTCCATAGATGGAAAGGCCTTGGAGAACAGCAGTGTCCCTGGACGATGAGCGGAAGGCCACTGAGGTTTGCTGCTGTTTTGTGTTGTGGTGTAAATGTGTTGCTCACAAGTTATTTTTCAACACTGTCAAAATAGGTCACAGGTTAATAAATACTGAAGAAAAAAAAAAAAAACTTGTTTATTCTTTTTATAAACATTAGACATCAGCAGTAGTAAAGTTGATTCTAGTCTTTACAATTAATAATGATCTCAGGGAAGGGGAACTGTGCTTTGTCAAAATCTCACACAAGCAATGGAAGTTGCCCCTGCCCCTCTGTTTTGTTTGAGTCTGTTCATGCATTTATGTACAAACGTGGGTCACGTGATGTGGCATATTTCCTGGAAACCTATTTAGTTGAAAGCAGCTGTTTGTTTATGAGAAACAGTTTGCTTCCTGTAATTATTCCTCCTTTTCAAACTAGCCATTAGGAGATGCAACTTTCCGATGAAAGTGAAAAATAAGGCTCCAGCAGTTTGAGATAGGCAAATCAATCTTCGAATGTTACACTGTTTTTAGTGTGATATTCATATTTTATGTTACGGTCCATCCATCCATCAGCTCAGCACGGAAACACACAAACTGTTTTAAAAAGACTTGAACTTTGAACTCTGATATATTTTTACACAGAACAAGAACTGTGAATTGTGAAACCATTACCATTGGAAGCATGTTAGAAAGAGATCTTAGTTTAAACAGGAGGAATGATTACAGCACACAGAAACTGTTTCTGTGTTGTTTTAAAAATACACGAACCTATCTTTTAATGATGCTCCAAATCAGAGTCCAATAAACTAGAAAAGAAAAGCAGCAGCTCCACTGACCCTCCCTGCTCTTTTGCCTGTGTTTGCATCTTTGATCAGGCCACAGCGAGGCGGAGACCAACGCTCTAGTCCAGAAAGACTCATTGTTTCAGGCTTAAAATGAAAAGAAAAAGGCAAGAGAGCACAGAAAGCCATTGTTGAGGCATGTGGAGTGACTATAGGATGAGGCGTCCGAAGCTGCAGCTTCAGTTTAGGTGCATGTGGCCAGTGTGTGTGTATGCGTGTATGTATGCATGTATACGTAATGTGTGCATCGTCATGACTCATCAATTTCCAAGTTAAAACGTACCTCTGTGCTGTTACTGCACTTTTGAAGAAGCTCCTGTTAAGAAAAGGTGCATTGTTACAAACCAGCCACGTAAATATATTTTTACTTTCAATATTCAACCATAAACACTGCAATGTTTCACTTAAAAATCTCATTCAGTAATAAGTACTGTACAATGATATTAACTCTTGCAAATATGCCTATTTGAATGACTCTCTCAATAAAATCTGTACGTCTTGGTGCAGGAACTCTCTAATCGTGAGGTGAAATGAAACCATTAACAATGCTGTTGTTGTATCATTTAGAAAATCCTCTCCATAACCCTCTCATACAGTATGATATACATGCTGCTCATGTTACCTGTAACTTTTTGACTCTCTCCTCATCATTAGGCAGGTCAAGCAAGTCATCAATGTTCACCTCCTCTGGCATATCACCTTCCTGATGTAGACACACACACACACACACACACACACACACACACACACACACACACACACACACACTCTTAATGAGTCACCATACACTTTGTACATACAGTACACACAAGCATGTAAAGGAACAGCGCTATGAGGATTGTAAACAGTAAGACAATAGGGGGATGCAAAAGTGCAAATGGTGCTGGAATACATAAATACATATTAATAGAATACGTTGCTGAGGTAGGTTGATATGACAGTATATTTACATGTTTAAATGATGTGTTAAAAACTATAAAATATATAATTTACTGAGTATTACACAGGGATTGATCCTGATACTGTGGACTGGTGTGAAGTGTTCATCATAGGGAGAGAGAGAAGAAAAACAGAAACCGGTTGTGTCCAGGGTGTGATGGGTATGTAGCAATGTTTCCTGACTCTGGAGGAGCATAAGTCCTGGATGGAGGGCAGGTTGGCACCAATGATTTTCTCTGCAGTCCTGACTGTCCGATGCAGTCTGTTCCTGTCCTGTTTGGTGACCAATTCAAACCAAACATGCAGTTTAAAAACCTTACATGAATGTTGGACATCCAGAAACCTGAATGATTCCACAGCAGACGGTTGTCGAGCATGGTTACGGAGACCAGTGATGGGGGGTTTCCTCCTGAAGTCCACTGTCATCTCCACAGTTGTGAGAGCGTTCAGCTCCAGGTTGTTCAGACCGCACCTGAGGGCTAGCTGTTCAACCTCACATCTGTATGCAGACTTGTCACCCTCTCAGATGAGGCCAATGACTGTTGTGTCTTTTGCAAATGTCAGGAGTTTACCAGCCGTGTCTCCTGAGGTTCAGTCGTTGTTGTAGAGGAAGAAGATCAGTGGGAAAAGTATATATCCCTGTGAGGTGCCACTACTGATGGTCTGGGTGAGATTTTTTTCCAGCCTCACCTGCTGCCTCCTGTTTGTCAGGAAGTTTGTCATCCACTGACAGGTGGGGTCTGGGACAGTGAGCTGGGTGAGTTTGGAGCTGAGGAAGAGGAACGCTGAGCTGAAATCCACAAGCAGGATCCTTGAGTATGTCCCTGGGGAGTCAGAGTGTTGCAGGATGTAGTGCAGTCCCATACTGACTGCATCATCCACTGAGGTGATTGCCCGGAAGGCAAACTGCAAGGGGGCTAGCAGGGGTCCTGTGAGGTCCTTCAGGTGGCTCAACACCAACCTCTCGAAGGATTTCATGACCACAGATGTCAGGGCGACAGGCCTGTAATCATTCAATCCTGTGATGATGGATTTATTTGGAGACCGGGATGATGGTGGAGTGCTTGAAGCAGGAGGGGACTTCACACCGCTCCAGTGATCTGTTTAAGATCTGTGTGAAGATGGGGGCCAGGGCAGACTTTCAGGCAGGAGGAAGACACGCTGTCTGGGTGCCTTCCTGATCTTCTGCCTTTGAAAGTGCTGACACACATCCCCTTCACAGATCCTGAGCGCAAGTGGAGGATCAGTGTGGGGGTGGCAGAGGGTGCAGATGGTGGTTGGATATCAGAGTGGGTGAATGGTGTGAATGTGGGTTTATCAAACCTGCAGTAAAACCCATTCAGCTCGTCGTACTGTTGATGTGTCTCTACAGTATGTGTGTGTGTGTGTGTGTGTGTGTGTGTGTGTGTGTGTGTGTGTGTGTGTGTGTGTGTGTGTGTGTGTGTGTGGGAGTGGTGGTCTCCTGTAGTTGGTGATGTCCTGCAGGCCTCTCCACACAGATGCAGAGTCGTTGGCTGAGAAGCGTGTGTGTATATATGTGAACCATGTTTAACATGCAACTGAAGACTTCGGAATGCAAAGCTGGCACACATTGCATATCCATCACTTGTATGTTTAGGCTCTGGGGACTGAATAGTAACAATGTTCACTTAGTACTGTAACAGTGGCTTGTTCTGTTTGAACAAACAGCCATTGTACCAGCTGATCTGGGCGAAAGAGACAGTGTCATTCGCCCATCCATACCATTGCACTGACTGCGTAATTCCCTTGCCACATACAGGACTCCAGCTCTTCATCTGCACACACTAAAACTCATACAGGCAGGTCCTTCTCACCTGAAAAACTGATACACTAAGAAGGGTTTCTCTGTTTTTGTGCGTGTGACATGACTTGCTTCAAGAAAATTATACTTGTCTTGAGTAGTGTTGTTATCCTCATTGGACATTTTACAACAACAAAACAGATTCAAAGCATTTAAACTATGTAGAATTTCCAAAAGGATGATTTGCTCCTTTAATGTGACATACATCAATATTTTGGATACAAGGGTCATGTGAATATGCCTGTGGCTTGGGGCAAAACTCGGTGTGAAAGCTGGGCCCTTCACAGAGCTGCCTTATCATTGACATGATCTGATTGCTATTTTCTTACAATCAACATACTTGGCTTTCACAACACAATCCTGCATTTAATGTCCAAAAATGCTCTCCTCTCTCCATGGTCTGCTCACAAGAGACCCCAAGCTCCTGTCAGCTGCATCAACAGCCAGATGTGCAGTGTTTACCTCCTCCTGGGACCGACAACAACGCCTTCCCTCCTCTGGAACTGCCCCCGTCTTCTTTTTCACATCAATTATCCTTCTCTCGGTTCAACCCTGCCCATGTAAGGCAAGCCCCGAGAAAGATACCAATCTGTGAGAAGAGGACAGCCCTGGACCTCACATCTACAGGATGCTGGCCTTGTATGGAGAACCAGTCTGCCCCCCTCTCCACTCAATTCAATTCAATTTTATTTATACAGTAGTATCAAATCATAACAAGTGTTATCTCAATACACTTTACAGTAGGTCTAGACCACACTATAATTTACAAAGACCCAATAATTCCAGTAATCCCCCCCCCCAATGAGTCTCAGAACTGCACCATTGAAAGGTGCCTCCATATCACATTCTTGCTTCAATGTCTGCCCATAGAATATACAGTCTTTGTGTCTGCCTCATTTTCTATATTTTACTGTAGGTTAAAAGTGTACATCATTTTTTATTTTTTTTTATTTTTGGATAGGCTATTGTCTAATTATATAACACAGTATGTAATAAGTAGTTTTTTGCTGCTCATCCACCCACCTGACCCGAGTACAGCCGGTCCAGGCTCTCGTCGATCCACTTCTCCACATCCAGCCGCCTCTGCAGCTCCTTCCGGTTGTACTTCACGGTAACGCGGGCATGTCTCTTCGGGATATTCCCAACGTGATCCTGAAGCAACTCCAAATCTGATGAATGAACCGCCTCAGTTTCCTTTAGTGTCGTCGCTGTCAGATCGGCTGCCATGTCTGGTCTGGACTGGTCGGACTGGTCTCTCGACTGTTTCCAACCCCTTATCAAGAAGCACGGGGTGGGGGGGGCGTGCACACACTGCTGAGCACGAGATTGTTTTCTCTTTCTCTCTCTCCTGGGATGTTTACACAGGCTACAGGGAATCTATACAAATACTGCGAAAACATTGCATGTATCTATGAATCTATCTATTCATGAATCATTAATAATTAACCATAGTCATTTAGTTTGAGTAAAGAGCATTTGGACATAAAATCTAACTTTATAAAGTGTTTATTACAGGTTTGCAACTTGATATCAGGCTACAGTTGTTTGCTTGGTTCAGTTTGCAAGATAGAACATCAGCACGTCAACAGCCAAAGGTCTCGTGAAGCTGAAACTATGTCCACCACGGTAAACAACTAAAGGAATCTGTATATGGGCTGATGGAAGAATGCCTCTTTAAGGAAAGCTGCTCCACTATTTAGGCTACTTTGATCAATTATTTGTGTGATTATAATGTGTTCTTGTATATTGTCCATGAGTGTCTTTTTCACCCCCCAACCCTAACTTTGTTCAGGTAGATTCCAATTAATCAGGAAGTTTCATCATATCACTCAGATCTTTTTTATTTATTTTTAAAGATGATTTTTTTTTTGGGGGGGGGGGGGCATTTGTAGGCCTTTATTTGACAGGACAGCTGAAGACATGAAAGGGGGGAGAGCGAGGGGGGAATGACATGCAGCAAAGGGCAAACAGGTCGGAGTCGAACCCGAGAGCACTGCGTCAAGGACTAAACCTCTATATATGGGCGCCCACTCTACCAACTGAGCCATCTGGGCGCCCTATCGCTCAGATCTTTGATGTTAAATGTTCTGCCAGCACTGCTCGGGCCTCTTGACTGTTGAATGAAGTCTATAATGTTTATAATCAGCATAACACCCATGGACCTGTGCACTTGTGGATATTATGTTGTAGCCCTCCTTCCCTTACCGTAAGGGAAGGCTTTGTCACTTGTCAGGCCGCCACTGTAAATAAGAACCTGTTTTGAATTGCCTGTAAAATTAAAGGTGAAATAAAAAAATTTAAAAAAACAGGCAGGACAAGTAATATGCGAAAGAACATTTAAATACTTTGGGTGTAGGTTTTTAGTAGGTATGGAAGTCTTATTGGTAACACCTTTTAATACAAAGTGTTACCGTCTTCTTTGTGAGACTCCAAGTGTCCCGTAACGATAGACCTCTTTGATTAGGTTCCTCTGAACTTAATATAACAGAAACTGGTGACCACTATAATGAATGAATCCATAATTATTGTTATTCTTACCAGCTTCCAATATGACTCAATTCTGCTGGCTATATTTGATTTCTATGTTTTACACATCACAGGGACTCCTGCAGTGCATCAGCCAATTAGAGTGATAGTTGTGTGACAGAGGTCTACATGCATATAGAGACGTACACAAACAGCACGTCATAATAATATCTTACATCAAGTAATATCTCATTTAAATGGTGTTAGTTAAAGTCAGTGTAAACTGAATGATGATTAACGGCCATTTTTAAAGCAAAGATGCCAAATATATAGTTCTAGCTTCTCAAATATGAGGATTTGCTGATTTTCTGTGTCAGAGAATTGGAATTTGAACATCACGGCGTTTGGGCCGATCCGTTGTACAAAACAGGCAACTTGACTCTTTTTTTTTGACTAAACGATTAGCCAATTCATTGAGAAAACAATCGGCAGATGAATCAACAATAAAAATAAATTGTTAGTTGCAGCCTAAACTCATAACACACTATATCCTATAGCAGTGGCTCTCAAATGGGGGTACGTGTCCCCCTAGGGGTACTTTGGAGAACTGCAGGGGGTATGTGAGATATTTAACACGTTCCTCTTTAAGTGGACTTTTTTTTCCTACCAAAAATGTGACATTTGTGTTGCCTTCTTTGGAACTATTCTTGCCTTCCTTCTACTTTTTACAAGTTTCTCACTTTTTTTGAAGTTATGAGACTGTTTTTGAAGTTTTTGATACTATTTTCGACCTATTCTTGCCGTACTTTTTTTCTAAGGTTTTGTTGTTTTTTGTTTGTTTTTTTACAGTTTTTGTCTCCTTTTCTCATCAGCATTTAAATGATTTTCAGTTCCAAAGCTGTTAAGTAAATCTATCGCTGACAGCGCTGTACTGTTCCTCTTCATAGAGACTTTTTTTTTTCAACCAAAAATGATTCACGCTGGTCAGGGGGTACTTAAAGACTCTTAAAGAAACAATTCAAAAGGGGTACATTATTGAAAAAAAAGTTTGAGAACCACTGTCCTGTAGCATGTACAAAGACACATTTATAATATCATCTTAAGTTCCTCTAATACAGTATTCTGTCTAGGAATAACGTGGCAGACTTCACACCTGCAGAACAGAGAGATCCAGAATCACATCAAAGCAAATCTTTTATTCCACATCACAACCACAACATGATGAAATTAAATAATATGAATGAAAACATGTAACATAACACAAACTTTGGCATGAACACAAAATGGCACATGAAGGAGCAATGCGATCAGTAGTGTATAAACGATATCTATAAATTACAGTAATGGCTGACTTTGTGTTATAAAGCACATTTTCTTTCTATCCCTGCTCTGAATATCTTTGGGATATTTCACGCAGCCTTCACAGCCCATAAAACATCCAGGTACAACATCAAGCGTCGGTCTTCATTCAGCATCATATAAATATATCTTTACATCTGTGATAATCGAAGAGAAGCCATAAACATACGTTTTTTTTTTGTTCAAATAAATAAATAATATAAAGAATGATGGTATACGCACAATACGGAAATAATATCCAAAGGAAGATTGAAAAGCAAAACAAAAAAAATGTGTGTTTCAAAAATCAAAGTGAACATTTTAAAAACAATAACCATATAAAACCAGTAACGAGTATTGTGACTTCCTGTATTTGGTTTGTGTTGTAGGTCCTAAGAAAGGTGGATCGTATTATTTGTTTCTTTGGGTCTTAAAACATGGAAGAGCTTTGCCCTATATACTTTTTTTAATAATCTTTGTAAAAATCATCTTCATCAGAATAGTTCATTTGTCAACATTTTGTTTCTTATGCTTACATTTTGAATGGTACATTATCTCCTGCATAAGCAGAGTGTTGTTGTTTTTTTCAACTCATGGATTTGCTCCTTTCTTCACTGTGCATGAAGACAGAGGAGCAACAAGTGCTAATATTCCTTTACCCCTGTGAACGTCCATGTTTTCTCTCTGTTTCATCTCAGCCCCGCCCCAGAGCCCAGGCCGGCCTCGTCCCTCCACATAAAGTCCGGACGCTCGCCTCTGGCTGGGCTGCTCTCCACAGGACTGGGCCTGTACCCGGACCTTCCGTCAGGGCACAGGGAGAGGCTGAGGCGAGCCGTGCCGTTGCTGATCTTGAACAGGCCATTAGGACTCAGGAAGGAATCTCTTTCGCTTCCTCCCATGTTGTTGACCGAATCCAAGTCGTTGTAAACTGCAATGTCGCTCAGCTGCTTCCTTCCCTGCAGTCTCCTCCTCCTCCTCAAGAATATAATACCCGCCACCAGAACCAGCACCAGGATGGCCAGGATGCAGGAGACGGTGAGGGTGGCAGAGGAGGGCTGGGAGATCTGGCGCAAAGCGGGCTTGAAACTGGGCTGGAGCGTGAACTCACAGCTCGGACCCATGAAACCCTTTGGGCACTGGCACACCGGCCCAGTGAAGTGGGTAAAGCAGGTGCCACCGTTCTGACACGGGTGAACGCCACAGGCATCGGAGCGCACGCTGCAGTTCTTGCCGGTGTACCCCAGGGTGCAGGAGCAGGTGTAGTCGTTCACACCGTCTTGGCAGGTTCCGGCATTCTGGCAGGGGGTCGAGGCGCAGTCGTCAATGTTGACCTGGCAGTTGGCGCCGGTGAAGCCCGCCTGACAGCGGCACAGGACGCTCTGGCCGAGGTCCAGACAGTCACCACCTGCAGGACAGAGAAATACTCTGTTCAGCACCCAAGAGATCAGGAACGGGTAATGAAGTACTTACTTTACTTGAGTCTTTTCTTTTCATGCCACTTTCTCCTTCTAATCTTCTACATTTCAGAGAGAAATATTGTACTTTTTACTCCACTACATTCATCTGTTACAGCTTTAGTTACTAGTTACTTTACACATTAAGATTTTTGCACACAAAACATATGCAGTTTATAAAATCTGATGTTTTATTCTGAAGTAAACTAGCCAACAATATAACGGCTACAAGTCCAGCTGAAATGATTAGACCATTAAACACACAACTGGTTGGATCCTTTACACTTTCTACAATGGGAGGAGAGTTCTGCATTGAGTACTTTTACTTTTAATACTTTAAGTACATTTTCCTGATGATACTTACATACTTTTACTTAAAATTTTCAATGCAGTATTTTAACAGTGTAGTATTAGTGTTTTTACTTCAGTAAAGGATCTGAATACTTCTTCCACCGCTGATGAAACTGCAGCGTTGATGCAAGAGTATTGACAGTAATGCCTATTCACTAAAACAACTTCATGTTCAGTTTACAAACCGCTGATTTGCACTTCAGCCACAAGGTGTCGCCAGAGGGGAGGGCCACTCCTGCACACTCACCATTCAGGCAGGGCCTGTTGCTGCAGCGGTCCAGCTTCTTCTCACAGTTGGAGCCCGTGTAGCTGGGAGGGCAGCGGCAGGTGTAGCCTCCAGTCATTGCCTCCACACAGGTGCCGCCGTTGAAGCAGGGACCGTCTGCGCACGTCATGGCAATGATCTCGCAGTTCTTACCGTAGAATCCCTGCGGGCAGGTGCATGAGTAGTCGTTCTCCAGGTCCTGTGCACAAAGGAAGAAAAAAAAACCTTGACGTTAAGGACGAAATGATGTCCGGAAGGGATGTGTGGAGCCCTCTAGTTCTCTTAGTATGCATTCAGATGAGATCAGTGGACATGAACTGAACTGTATTTAAGCTGCTAACATTACACACTATGTGTGCTGACACAAGACAGTTTACCCACCAACCAGTTCCATTCCCTCACCTATTTATCTCAAGACAGCCCAAAGTCAATAGTTGTGTTGGTGTGTTTAATATTAAATACGTTTTTTATGAGAATAAAGTTAGATTTTGTTATTTTTGTTTTCCTATTTCTCTGTTTTGGACAGCCGCCTTTTTCTTATTTTTCTTATTTTCTCTTTCTGCTATATATTTTGTAGAGCCATCTGGTGGTCATACTTTGCATTTGTTACCTGTGAGTTCACTGGCTCCTTGTTCAGGTGTTTGCAATCATCTTGTAGCTACAAAAAGGGGAAACTGTGTGCAGAGGGCTACACGCTGAAGAAGGCAGTTGGTTCCGCTACGCGTGGGTTGTTACCCAGCTCTATTTTTATTAGTAAGAAATTATAAGTATTAGCAATTTCAACGCGGAATAGCCATTTAAATAACGGCTTTTTCACTTTTTGCAAGAAGAGTGCCTTGGACCTTTCTTCTTTTTGGAACTTTCTTTGTTTGTTTAAGGTAGAAGTTTTTATTGAAGTTACTGGTCTTACACTTCTACTGTGACACTTGAACTTCCCTGCATGGGATCAATACGGTTTGCCTGATTGTTTCTTTATTGCAACTTTAGTGCACCTTTAAATCCCAGTGTGTACTCACATTGCAGCTGCCTCCGTTCTTGCAGGGGTTGCTGTCGCACTCGTTGGTTTCCAGCTCACAGTTGGTGCCTCCAAAGCCAGGCCTGCAGGTGCAGGTGTAGCTGCCCTGGCCCGTGTTGGTGCAAGTTGCACCGTTGGCGCAGGGCTTGTGGTTGGTGCAGTAGTTGAGGTCCTGGTCGCAGAAGAGGCCCCCCCAACCCTCCTGACAGTTACACTGCCATGGCTGGCTGCACGTCCCGTGGAGGCAGCCTGGGTAGCGGACGCATTCGCCACAGGAGGGGCCCTGCCAGCCCATGCGACACGTACAGCCCCCAGGGGCCTCGCAGTAGCCGTGCCTCTCACTGCAGTCGGCCGAGCAGATGGCTGGGGAGGAGAGGAGAAGGGAGGGTGTATGATTACAATGGGCACGCCTTCTCATACATCTCACACTCACACACACACACACACACACGTGTACAGGGCCCCCTGTCTGACCCCAGCCCTTTTCCAGACTTCACTGTTGGTTAAGTATTAAGCCAAGCAGCTGGTAGGCACACTGCCGGAGAGAAATGCTTTCTTTTATCTCCCCATTACACACACACACACACACACACACACACACACACACACACACACACACACACACACACACACACTAACACACACTGGTCACCTTTAAAAAAAAAGTGTGTGTGTGTGTGTGTGTGTGTGTGTGTGTGTAATGGGGGCCACAGCTCTTTCTCTCATTGTAACGGAGAACAAAAGGCAGATGGAACACCACAGACCGTCTTTCAAAAGAGTGAAACACAACACTATGGGACATCACTCAGATAAAGGAAACACTCTATATGCTCTGAAAAGATTCCTGTCTGTGTAGGAGATCACAAATCAACCTGGGTGATAAGATTAAAAAAAACATTCCATTCCTGCCTTGACAAAATTTCAGTCTCATTTTTCAAGTCTTGGGAGGAGAAAATGTCTGGGTTGCTTGTCTCGCAAAAATCCAGTCCCTCAATGTTACTAATGTGTGACTGATTACAAATGCTTTTGGTTGTCTCCACTCTCTCCCTTAATGTCTTTACTTACTCAGATGTATGCGTTTGTGAAATGTTCTCTTGTTTTGTGTCATGAAGGAGAGTTTGGATTGAAAACCCCTAATTATGAGGCCATCTGCTTTTGTATTCTGTTTCCTACTTTTTAAATAATTTTTTCCAATGTTAAATAGTTTGTAATTTTGTTGTATGCCATGTAAATAAATTTGATTTTATTAGGCTATTGTTACAATTAGAAATGACTTATTCACTAAATAAATATATGTATATCCTGTTGGGGTATCATAGAAGACTACAAAATAACATGAAGACAGGTTACATTCTAGATACTACCAGTCAGGGGTGATTCTAGAATCAGAGCTTTAGGGGTGCACCCTTTTAATGTAAGTTTAGAATTAAAATAGAAGAAAACTTCCTTTAATACTGAGCCACAGGGCCATTAGTACAAAGGTGAGTGGTATTACGAATGAAATCAGATATGTATCTATGGAAAAGCATACATTTGCAAAATGCAGTATCGACAACTTTTGAAAATTAGAGATTAATGTGATTGTGAGTAATGGCTGGCAAGCACTATTCGCTGAAAATAGCTCTGAATTGTTTCTGAATGATCTATAGGAATCTAGATTCTGGGTTTAGTTTCAGGATGTGGTGGTAGTCCTAGAGCAGAACTCCTTAGCTCACAATAGATTAACACTAGTCTCCACAGACTTTTTTTTCTTCTTTGCAATAATTTTTTAGGGGTGCCGAGATCAAGTTTAGGGGTGCCTCAGTACCCCTAAAAAAGAGCTAAAATCGCCCCTGCTACCAGTACCATCATGTATTAATGTATAATGTATAATCCAGATTTGCTATGTGTGGTTGAATGGGTTGAATGCAGTGTTGTTCTCCCCCGGCAGGTTAATCACTGAACTGCACAACTACTACAGGATGTTAGTGCCTTGCTGCAGGACACTTATGTACTCAGTACTGGAAAATGCACTTACGCTCCGAGCAGTAGTTCCCCTTCCAGCCGTCCAGGCAGATGCGGTTGCCCTCCTCGTCGCAGGTGTAGTGGCCCAGCGTGTCGTCTCTCGGCCTGCAGTACTCCGCGCAGCCGTCTCCAAAGTAGTACTCGTCGCAGAAGACGTGGTAGGAGTAACGCAGCTCGCTCTGCTCGCCGAAGTGCACGTCCTGGGACCAGTCCTCCCCGATGGCGAGTCTCCTCCGGGTCGCCAGGCGGCTCACTAGGTTGTTCTGGTTGTCTGCAGAAAGGAACGGGGAGACATTTATTATTAACCCTCCTGTTGTCCTCGGGTAAAAACTGACCCGTTTTCAAAGTTTCTATATCAGAAATTTGGATTTTTCAACCAAATTGCCCCAAAATAACATGGATGGATTCCATACAACACTCATCGCAAGTAAAATAAAGGATTGTATTGCAATTTGGGTCTTTTAATCCTTTTTTTATAGCATTTGAAAAGAAAAAACATTAAAATGGTTTCAAAACGGTTTCCTGGCTACACGTAAACAGATACGAAGTATGTGACTATCCATTTAACACACTCTGATTTTAACTATTCAAAATGATTCATCATTTCTGCTTTTTTCAAACTAAAAATGAGGTTTGTTGACCCTGAATTCCAAAAACTCGTGGTAATAAGTTGACTAACACGATGTAACACACAATTACATTATGCTTTATAAAACAGGCAAAACAGACGTCAGGTGTAAATCCAATTAACGGGCACTCCGCGACATGTCACGTGATTTATCGTGGATACGACATTGTATTGATATCAGCGAGTCAAAGACACAACCCACCTGTGTATTCGGTGGGAGATTCAGCGTTCCAGGCTTCAATGATCAACGAAAAGGTCCCCTAGAACAGACAAAAACACTTTTAATGTTATTACAATATTAGTTAACGTGGCCATTTTACGCATTTATCTGGCATTGATAATGAATTGGTGGATAAATGATGTCTTAACTATGTATTCAGTCCTACCATATACAACACCCTAACAACACTAGTATAGTTTGTGTAACTATGGTTTTCCATTTACCGGCCACTTGAAGTGGAAAGGCACCCGGATGGGAGCGCTGCTGGAGATCGAGGTGTGATCGGCCCTGATAACGTTGGTGTGTCCGGTGCCAAAGGTGCAGGGCGGCTCGGCGGAGATCACATCCTCCGGGTGTTTAAGGCAAATTCTGAAAAATATGTGACAGTCCCTGTGTCTTCTGCAGATGCGTTGCGCCGTGTGGAATGAATTAATTTTCAGCTCAAACACACCAGAGGACAAAACCTGCAATGACAGAAAAACACGATATAAGACACGCTGTGCGTAAAGACACGATGAGATTTGTTGTTGTCGTTTTTTGGCACAAACAGAAGCCAACTTACTACGTGCAATAAGGCCAGAGCCAAGAGGCATCTCAGGTGTAAATGTGCCATTTCTTCTCAGAGTTTTCCAGCTCTAAGTGGATGGCCGCATTCGTCGTGTGCAATAATATTCCCAAACGATGTTGAAGAAAACTCAAAACAGTTTCATCACTTTGGGCTCTGTGATCCTGTTGGTGTCTCTTAAATCCTTGTCTCCTAACGATGGTCTTCTCCTCCGTCCTATTGTTGGCACTTTGGTTCTGCTGCGTAATAGACGCTGCGGTGTTTTTATACCCTCTGATGCTGCGCGTCCTCGAAGGAGGTGGAGCCGGAGCAGACCTCAGGGGAGCAGCCTGACACAGGGGGCCTGCCTGGGGATTTAGACAACCCACATTACACCTGGACCTGGTCCTTGATAGGAATCTGCGTAAGAAGCTGGCGCAGGGCAGACATGTTTAACATTACTGCATGAATCTTTACCACTCAAGCTAATGTGGGTGATAAAACTGAATCGCAGTAGTACTTCATAGTAGAAGTATTGGATGAACCAAAAAATCTACAACTGGTCTGAAAACAGCAAACTATCCACGTTTTAGTGATTGCAGAACTTTTAATATATAGTTTAAGTGAGTGGCTGGAAAACTGACGAATATAGGCCTACTATATATATATATATATATATATATATATATATATATATATATATATATATATATATATATATAAAACATGTCATCAAAGAGAATAAACAATTATTTAGGCATTCAGATTTGGGGAAATGTGTCAAACAATGAGCGTGCCAGGACATTATCTAATTAAGGCCCTCTGCATTTCATCAAACACGGACATCAGCCGTTAACTTCAACACCAATGTATAGATCATTGTTCAGAAAGTTTTCCTTTTTCTTTTTTGGATCTTGTATACACACTAAACAAATATCAGAAGGAAGCGGGGAAGAATAGCGTGGCTTTTCTTTCTTTACATCCAACGTTATAATTGCTCTGACGCGTGTGGGGGAACAAAGAGTGGGCAGGTCCCGGAGCAGAGCGCATTGTGAGTCTAGCGGCTATTCAGGCCTCTTCTGTCGCACTCCTGGGCCTGAAGAAGGTTGCGGGAGGACAACAGAAGGGAGGGGGTTGCTCGCGCGCGTGTGTGTCCTGCAGAGTTTGGACTATCATGTTGCTTTTGTCTGGACCTCATGCGAACAGCTGTATGGTAATCAACGGCACATGGTTGACCGAGTGGGGCTCCAAACCCGGCTATTGTCTCCCCAAAGCTTCCACTCCCGGCGCTCGCGCACAGACACACAAACACACACACACACACACACACACACGCACGCACGCACGCACGCACGCACGCTAACTAACCCTGTATTGATTTAGGGAGGACTCTGTCGGCTGTCGGTTTCAACACCTGTCGCTGGCAGAGGGTCTAAACTAAACACACCTAAACTAAGCTGATCTTTAACACTGGTCATATAAACCTGCATGACTGATTTAATAGCATTTAATAATTCATATTATATTATTAATAATTTAATAAGCAGCCTCAGAAATAATTTTACAGGAGGGGTTTTAAGACCGATAAATAAATAAATATTGATTTGTGTTTGGTTATTATCTTTATGGTGAGCGTGGCTGAACAGTGGGAAGGATCACATAAAAAAAGCGACTTTGCTCAGACTGTCTGGGTGGAGGTGAAACGAGTCATTAGGACTCCAAACATTTGAACTGACAGACATAAAGTCAAATATTTCCACATGGCAACCGCATTAAAAGTCTAAGTGTTTATCAATCCCACACTGTAAAGTGCGTTGGGTTGTGCGTGTGGTGAGTGAGTGAGTGGGGGGGAAGGGTCCTGTTGTTATTATAATGAGAAAAGAGGACGCGTGCCTGAGGTGGCCCCCTGTATATCCTGGCACGCTTCCCTGCAGGACAACAAGGACAAACGAGGGAGGAAACATCACACTTGTATGTAAAGTAAGTTAAGCTAAAGGAAAAGGGCTGGGGCAGATTATTGTGGTTATTCGTGGTCAGCTCACTCACACAGCATTATGTCAAACCCTTAGACAGTGGGTCTAAAAGTGGGACCAATCATCTCCCAAGGAATTCCAGCTAACCCTAACCCTAACCCTTACAAAATGAGGACAATTTTAATTTTACTACCATTTCTGCAGGTCAAAAGTAGATAATGCACGACTGACTGTAATCTATGGTTTCATTCGATCTTCTCACAGAATACCAACATGTTCCCTAAAAATGTACACGTGTATCTGTGTGTTTTTAAAGTCAACTTTTTAAATGTGCTCTACTGACTGGTTCATGAGATTGGTGATATTGATATTTTTTATGAAACATACGCAAAAGTTACAGCCTATGTATGATCTGAATAAAGAGCTGGTAAATAAATGGTAATTACAGCCACAGGCACCAGCTCTGTGGCTGCTCTTGGTCTTGAGCATCGTGATATTTACACCACAGCCCGGAATAATAAATAGAAATATAATTTATTTTCAACAAATCTTATAAGGGGAGAATGAAATTAAATCTGGGATGTGAAAAGAATAAGAGCCTCTCCTGCTCTCCCCCAAAGGATGATAACACTCAACAAACCCCCCACCCACAATGATTTCCATACAGTGCCTAGCTGATCGTGTGTGTGTGTGTGTGTGTGTGTGTGTGTGTGTGTGTGTGTGTGTGTGTGTGTGTGTGTGTGTGTGTGTGTGTGTGTGTGTGTGTGAGTGTGTGTGTTTTTCTTTGGGAGGGACAGAAACACTAATTTACATCCATACAGTATACCTGCTGCATTTCTCCGTGGAGGAGGATGTGTGTGTCTTTGTGTCAGGAGCAGATGGACAGTGCACCCTCTCTGCTGTTATCATCTGTATTACTTGCAGGAGTGTGACATGAGTGTGCCACGGGGCATGGGAACCAAAGAGGAGTCATGTCACCCCCCCGACCTCCTACTAGTTTGAGTGGTTGGCATCTGCCTCATCTCCAGCCCACAACAGCTTGGAGATCCTGCTCCCCAAGGACTTTTGGAGAAAGAGAGGGGGAGTTGCTGCAAATCTGACCCAGGCAGGCTCTCGGGGGAGAAGTCGGCCTGTTGTGGCCACTTCTGCAGCCTGCTGTCTGACTGTGGGACAATAGGAGGTGTGGAATGGGA
Source organism: Sander vitreus (assembly GCF_031162955.1). Taxonomy (NCBI): domain Eukaryota; kingdom Metazoa; phylum Chordata; class Actinopteri; order Perciformes; family Percidae; genus Sander; species Sander vitreus. The sequence continues at coordinate 26,394,627 of NC_135867.1, forward strand.
GTCTGGTTGGCCGTGATGTTGTGTGTGTGTGTGTGTGTGTGTGTGTGTGTGTGTGTGTGTGTGTGTGTGTGTGTGTGTGTGTGTGTGTGTGTGTGTGTGTGTGTGTGTGTGTGCCAGCATATATACAGCCTTTAATGTATACATATCATTTAGTTGATTGGTGGATCTCATTAAGATGCTGAATGCTGGAGTACTACAGGGTACCTAAACATGCACACAGCCCTGCCACGTCCCTATTGTGTAATTTATGGCTGAGTCAGGGGGGCATGAAGTGTTTGTAGGTGCATTATTAGGCAAATCACTGGCTAGACAGAAATACTGTACTGTTTCTGTAACTTTTCCTTTGTGAAATCAGTGTTTTGAAACATTGTAGGCCATTCTTGTTCCCTTAGGCCATCTGTGCCTTCAGCCTTCCTCCAGACCCTTGCAGAACAGCTGGCTGACAGTAATACAGACACAAAACTGTACTTTACCTCAGCTTTGCTCCTGACTCTAAAGTCTTGCCCTTTCCTTATTGCTACAACACATACAGCACCTTTTCTTGCTCTGTGTATCATGGTTAAAGTTCTTAAGCCAAGTGGATCTACTGTATACGGGGCTCATTTGAAACAAAAAAAATGCATTTCCTGCAGAAAATGCTTGTGAATGCTGGAAAGCTAAATTGATAAAGCTAAACTAGATTGCTGGCATAATTGCGTGAGAAAAAGGTGAAGTAGTGAGAATAGTTCTAAAAGTGGGAATGGTTTTAATTAGAATGAATTTCATTGAAATGTTGAATAACACCAATAATGTATCGAACAAAAGTGGAATATTTAAATAAGTTTTTTTGAAAAGCTGTCGCTGACAGATGTGGAACATTTTATGGTTTGAATGGAGTATTAATTTATAAATAAGACTTGATTAAGCATGGAAAACAGCTGAAGCACTATAAATAGCTAAATAGTGGGAAAGGGATGAAGAATGCAAAACATTGTGTAAGCAGAGGGCCTTATTCTGCTACTGTTAGATGTCAACAACATAACTGACTGCATTCAAACAACTCTCTATGCAACAATGTTATCAGTTTCTCCCAGATAAATCCTCATCTTATTATTGTTTTAGTATGTTGAAAAAAATCATAGTATAGTATGACGAAAAAAGTGATAAAAAGTCACAGTACAGTATGTCTAAAAAAGTGATAAAAAAGTCATAGTGTAGTATGTCGAAAAAAGTCATAGTATAGCATGTTGAATAAAATGATTAAAAAAAAGTCACAGTATTGTATGTTGAAACAAGTGATAAAAAAGTCATAGTATAATATGTCAATGTAAAAACTCAGGGCGTGACCTGGATCCAACCTTTACTTTATAACTGTGGGAAGGCAGACGAGGTGGCCGAGTGGTTAAGGCGATGGACTGCTAATCCATTGTGCTCTGCACGCGTGGGTTCGAATCCCATCCTCGTCGAAGCAGAGAGTGTTCTTCTGCTACTGTTAGATGTCAACAATATAACTGGCTGAATTCAGACAACTCTCTACGCAGCTATGTTATCAGTTTCTCCCAGATAAATCAGCGTCTTATTATTGTTTTAGTGATTGTATGTTGAAAACAATCATAGTATGATGAAAAAAGTCTTGAAAAAGTCATCTGCTACTGTTAGATGTCAAGAGTATAACTAGCTGCATTCAGACAACTCTCTATGCAACAATGTTATGAGTTTCTCCCAGATAAATCCTCATCTTATTGTTTTAGTGATTGTATGTTGAAAACAATCATAGTATAGTATGATGAAAAAAGTCTTGAAAAAGTCATAATATTGTATATCGAGAGAAGTCACAGTATGTCTAAAAAGTCATAAAAAAAAGTCATAATATAGTATGTCAAAAAATATCATAGCATAGTATGTCAAAACAAGTGATAAAAAGTCATAGTATAATATGCCGAAGAATTCATTGTATAGTATGTTGATAAAAGTGATAAAGTTATAGTATAGTATGTCGAAAAAAGTGATAAAAAAAGTCATAGTATAGTATGTCGAAAAAAGTGATAAACATAAGTCATAGTATAGTTTGTCGAAATAAGTCATAGTATAGTTTGTCTAAATAAGTCATAGTATAGTATGTTGAAAAAAGTGATGACGTCATAGTATTGTATGTCGAAAAAGTTATAAAAAAGTCATAGTATAGTTTGTCGAAATAAGTCATAGTATAGGATGTCAGGAAAAGGGCTAAATAAGTCATAGTATAGTATGTTGACTAAAGTGATAGAGTTATAATATAGTATGTCGAAAAAAGTGATAAAAAAAGTCATAGTATAGTATGTCGAAAAAAGTGATAAAAAAAAGTCATAGTATAGTATGTCGAAATAAGTCATAGTATAGTATGTCTAAATAAGTCATAGTATAGTATGTTGAAAATAAGTCATAGTATAGTATGTCGAAAAAAGTCATAGTATAGTATGTTGAAATAAGTCATAGTATAGGATGTCGGGAAAAGGGCTAAATAAGTCATAGTATAGTATTTTGAAAAAAGTGATAAAGTCATAGTATAGTATTTTGAAAAAAGTGATAAAGTCATAGTATAGTATTTTGAAAAAAGTGATAAAAAAGTCATAGTATAGTATGTCGAAATAAGTCATAGTATAGTATGTCGAAAAAAGTGATAAAAAAAGTCATAGTATAGTATGTCGAAATAAGTCATAGTATAGTATGTCAAAATAAGTCATAGTATAGTATGTCGAAATAAGTCATAGTATAGGATGTCGGGAAAAGGGCTAAATAAGTCATAGTATAGTATGTCGACTAAAGTGATAAAGTCATAGTATAGTTGTTTTAGTATGTTGAAAAAAATCATAGTATAGTATGACGAAAAAAGTGATAAAAAGTCACAGTACAGTATGTCTAAAAAAGTGATAAAAATGTCATAGTATAATATGCCGAAGAATTCATTGTATAGTATGTTGATAAAAGTGATAAAGTCATAGTATAGTATGTCGAAAAAAGTGATAAAAAAAGTCATAGTATAGTATGTCAAAAAAAGTCATAGTATAGTATGTCGAAAAAAGTGATAAAAAAAGTCATAGTATAGTATGTCGAAATAAGTCATAGTATAGTATGTCGAAAAAAGTGATAAAAAAAGTCATAGTATATTATGTCAAAAAAAGTGATAAAAAAGTCATAGTATAGTATGTCGAAATAAGTCATAGTATAGGATGTCGTAAATAAGTCATAGTATAGTATGTTGACTAAAGTGATAAAGTCATAGTATAGTTGTTTTAGTATGTTGAAAAAAATCATAGTATAGTATGACGAAAAAAGTGATAAAAAAAGTCATAGTATAGTATGTCAAAAAAAGTCATAGTATAGTATGTTGAATAAAATGATAAAAAAAAAGTCACAGTATTGTATGTTGAAACAAGTGACAAAACTCAGGGCGTGACCTGGATCCAACCTTTACTTTATACCTGTGGGAAGGCAGACGAGGTGGCCGAGTGGTTAAGGCGATGGACTGCTAATCCATTGTGCTCTGCACGTGTGGGTTCGAATCCCATCCTCGTCGAAGCAGTGAGTGTTGTTCTGCTACTGTTAGATGTCAACAATATAACTGGCTGCATTCAGACAACTCTCTACGCAGCTATGTTATCAGTTTCTCCCAGATAAATCAGCGTCTTATTATTGTTTTAGTGATTGTATGTTGAAAACAATCATAGTATGATGAAAAAAGTCTTGAAAAAGTCATCTGCTACTGTTAGATGTCAAGAGTATAACTAGCTGCATTCAGACAACTCTCTATGCAACAATGTTATGAGTTTCTCCCAGATAAATCCTCATCTTATTGTTTTAGTGATTGTATGTTGAAAACAATCATAGTATAGTATGATGAAAAAAGCCTTGAAACAGTCATAATATTGTATATCGAGAGAAGTCACAGTATGTCTAAAAAGTCATAAAAAAAAGTCATAATATAGTATGTCAAAAAATATCATAGCATAGTATGTCAAAACAAGTGATAAAAAGTCATAGTATAATATGCCGAAGAATTCATTGTATAGTATGTTGATAAAAGTGATAAAGTTATAGTATAGTATGTCGAAAAAAGTGATTAAAAAAAAGTCATAGTATAGTATGTCGAAATAAGTCATAGTATAGTTTGTCTAAATAAGTCATAGTATAGTATGTTGAAAAAAAGTCATAGTATAGTATGTTGAAAAAAGTGATGACGTCATAGTATTGTATGTCGAAAAAGTTATAAAAAAGTCATAGTATAGTATGTCGAAATAAGTCATAGTATAGTATGTCAGGATAGTGAGTAAGTCATAGTATAGTATGTCGAAAAAAGTGATAAAAAAAAGTCATAGTATAGTTTGTCGAAATAAGTCATAGTATAGTTTGTCTAAATAAGTCATAGTATAGTATGTTGAAAAAAAGTCATAGTATAGTATGTTGAAAAAAGTCATAGTATAGTATGTCGAAATAAGTCATAGTATAGGATGTCGGGAAAAGGGCTAAATAAGTCATAGTATAGTATTTTGAAAAAAGTGATAAAGTCATAGTATAGTATTTTGAAAAAAGTGATAAAAAAGTCATAGTATAGTATGTCGAAATAAGTCATAGTATAGTATAGTGAAAAAAATGATCAAAAAGTCATAGTATGATGTCGAAATAAAGTCATAGTATAGTATGTCGAAAAAGTGATAAAAAAGTCATAGTATAGTATGTCTGAAATAAGTCATAGTATAGGATGTCGGGAAAAAGGGGCTAAATAAGTCATAGTATAGTATGTCTAAATAAGTCATAGTATAGGATGTCGGGAAAAGGGCTAAATAAGTCATAGTATAGTATGTCGACTAAAGTGATAAAGTCATAGTATAGTTGTTTTAGTATGTTGAAAAAAATCATAGTATAGTATGACGAAAAAAGTGATAAAAAGTCACAGTACAGTATGTCTAAAAAAGTGATAAAAATGTCATAGTGTAGTATGTCGAAAAAAGTCATAGTATAGTATGTTGAATAAAATGATAAAAAAAAGTCACAGTATTGTATGTTGAAACAAGTGATAAAAAAGTCATAGTATATTATGTAAATGTAAAACTCAGGGCGTGACCTGGATCCAACCTTTACTTTATAACTGTGGGAAGGCAGACGAGGTGGCCGAGTGGTTAAGGCGATGGACTGCTAATCCATTGTGCTCTGCACGCGTGGGTTCCAATCCCATCCTCGTCGAAGCAGAGAGTGTTCTTCTGCTACTGTTAGATGTCAACAATATAACTGGCTGCATTCAGACAACTCTCTACGCAGCTATGTTATCAGTTTCTCCCAGATAAATCAGCGTCTTACTATTGTTTTAGTGATTGTATGTTGAAAACAATCATAGTATGATGAAAAAAGTCTTGAAAAAGTCATCTGCTACTGTTAGATGTCAAGAGTATAACTAGCTGCATTCAGACAACTCTCTATGCAACAATGTTATGAGTTTCTCCCAGATAAATCCTCATCTTATTGTTTTAGTGATTGTATGTTGAAAACAATCATAGTATAGTATGACGCAACTCATGCAAAAGTCATAATATTGTATATCGAGAGAAGTCACAGTATGTCGAAAAAAGTGATAAAAAGTCATAGTATAATATGCCGAAGAAGTCATAGTATAGTATGTTGATAAAAGTGATAAAGTTATAGTATAGTATGTCAAAAAAAGTGATAAAAAAAGTCATAGTATAGTATGTCTAAATAAGTCATAGTATAGTATGTTGAAAAAAAGTCATAGTATAGTATGTTGAAAAAAGTGAGGATGTCATAGTATAGGATGTCGGGAAAAGGGCTAAATAAGTCATAGTATAGTATGTTGACTAAAGTGATAAAGTCATAGTATAGTATGTCAAAAAAAGTGATAAAGTCATAGTATAGTATGTCGAAAAAAGTGATAAAAAAGTCACAGTATAGTATGTTGAAATAAGTCATAGTATAGTATGTTGAAAAAGTGATAAAAAAGTCATAGTATAGTATGCCGAAAAAAGTGATAAAAAATCATAGTAACGTAGGTCGAAAAAATTGATAAAAAGTCATAGTATAGTATCTTGCAAATGTCATAGTATAGTATGTAGAATAGTACTGCTAACAACTGAGAAAAAAAGTCATAATATAGTATATTGAAAAAAAGTCATAGTATAGAATGTTGATGCTAAATCAGCATTCACACAAATAACAAATGTTGACCAAAGTGTGAGAATACATTTATTATTACATTATACGTAATTACATTTACGTAAAACAAAATAAACCACAGTTGTTGAATCTGTAATCAAGGCTCTTTGATTAGGCTAAGTGCTTCATCAGATCAATCAGGACAAATAAAATTAAAAAATTAAGGTTGGTTGTCAAGTAAGAAAATATGTCTTTCGGCAACATTAAACATTTCTTTCAAATGAACACCTTGTTTTCATGATCATAATGTCAATGTTATTTTATCATTATTTAGATCCACCACTTCCATACCAGTATGAGCCATTCATCAATAATTACCCATCAACTCATATTGCATCATTATCCCTTTCACACAAGCAAAGCATCAATAAGTTACCACTGTTCACTTCTAATCAGTGCCACTTCCTCTCACATTTCCTGCAGGGTAGTGGCTCTCCTACATTGTCCATATTGGAGCCATGCAGGCCAAATAGTTGATAATGAGGTTGGGCTCAGGTGGGTCTCAAACATGTTTTTTGCCCATTGTTCTTGAACAGCTTGTAAGCTGCACACTGCTGCGACCACATGCATCATCCCCTCTGGTGAACTGCTTCTGTGCTGCTGTAAACGGTCTTATTGTCGCCTTTTTGGCTTGATGATCCTGCTTGGATCTCCTGGGACAGTACTGCTGTAATTTACTTACTTAGATAGATAGATAGATAGATAGATAGATAGATAGATAGATAGATAGATAGATAGACAGATAGATAGATAGATAGATAGATAGATAGATAGATAGATAGATAGATAGATAGATAGATAGATAGATAGATAGATAGATAGATAGATAGATAGATAGATAGATAGATAGATAGATAGATAGATAGATAGATAGATAGATAGATAGATAGATAGATAGATAGATAGATAGATAGATAGATAGATAGATAGATAGATAGACAGATAGATAGATAGATAGATAGATAGATAGATAGATAGATAGATAGATAGACAGATGGACAGATAGATAGATAGAAAGTTAACTAACTTAAATATCACATACAACAGTATTCAGAAACAGATTCTTTCCATTCCAGAATGCTGTGTGGACTAGCCAGACCCTCCTCCGCAGCGCTGTGGAAGAAGGTCTGGCAATGCGAGACTAGGGGAAGGGAGACAGATATACAGGAATACAGAAATATGACTCATAATAATTATAGCAGTGGGTATAATGTAATGATGAACTGTGGCAATCCTAGTAACAGTAAAGATAATAGAACTATGGCTGGTAATAACAGCAGTAGCAGTGTAGGGCGTCGAGCAGGACCTAACTATAAACTTTATCAAAGAGGAGAGTTTTAAGTTTACTTTTAAATGCGGAGACGGTGTCTGTCTCCTTGTTCCAGAGGAGAGGAGCCTGATAGCTGAAGGCTCTGGCTCCCATTCTACTTTTGGAGACCCTATTAACCACCAGTAACTCTGCATTCTGGGAGTGCAGTGTTCTAGTGGGGCTTTTGGGTACTATGAGGTATGAGCTCTTTAAGATAATACAAGGCTGTCAACACAAAAATACAATTAATAATGTCCCAGCATGTTCAAGTATGCAGTGTAATTAAGACTGTTCTGTGTCTATACATAAACAGTTGAGTAAGATCATTTGTGTTATGGTGAAATTGCACTCCGAACTCGTGAGTCTGATACGTGCGTGTGTATGACTCCTTCTTCCTTGTTTAATACACAACCTGTGTGATGGCGGGCGGCCGCATGTAATTGTCAAATGATCTTTAATATGTTGTTTGTATACAGTGGATATACAATTCCGTTTAAAATGTCTTCCCTCGTTTGCTCAAACCCTTTTTATCATCTTTTCTCCATCAGTACTGATATACAGAAGTCTGTCATCTCCATCGCTTGAACCAGAAACAAGTTAATTATCAATCTGAGCACAAAGATCCAGACAAAGTGGTACTATTGTTGCACAAGAAGCACACAAATCTGACAACCAATAGACCATTTCTCTGCAGCGGCTGTGTCTGCATTTATAGTGGGCTTCTAATATACAATCTGATTATTGCCTTAACATATGGAACAAACAAATCTGTCTCTGCGAGTCATTCATCAAATCTTCCTCAAAACAACCGATTTGCTGAGGTGAATAAAACACAACTGTTTGGCTTAGCAGCAGATGTATAATGACTCTTTTGTTGGGGCATAAAAGGAGGAGGCACGATAATTATTTAATCCCGTCCAAGCTGAGCGACAGATCTGCCTTCCTTCAATCCTACCTTTCCTCTCCAGCAGCCCAGACGCTGTCCTGCAGCAGCTTCAGTGGCAGATGGTAGATGAAAGAGGGAGCTGGGAGGAACGAGGGAATGAGAACAGGTGGGGGTTAAAACTGAAGAAAAGGAAAGGGCACGGGGGTCAACTGGGGCCATAGAGAGGGGGAGGAAACTTACATATAGACTTGCAGAGGGAACGATCGATGGATAGATTTTTCTTTCCTTTACATTGTGCCTCTCAAAATCCATGTTTCCTAATGCCAGATGTCGACCAATTCTGTTGAAACGTGGAAAAATGTCTACAGAATCATGCTTGGAGAAAGATGAAGATTGGAGCAACATATAATGGCTGTGTTGGCATTTTTTTGAAAAATATTTTGTTCAATCAAATTGCTCTCTTATTTGCAATTAGTTTGAATGTACTGTATATTATCTGAGTTATTTTTATTTTTTATCCTTAACAATTTGTGTGCTGATGTAGCAAGGGATTCAACCACATGAATGCAGCGCCTCATGTGGAGTAGTACAGAGAAATGCAGCCTTTACAGGAATTTAATGATTGAATTTAATCCGGCACCGCTTTAGTGTTGTATTCACTTTCTAAGTAAAATAGACTACGTCGTATTTTAATCTGAAGAAAGGAGATGGGGGTTAGAATTGAGTAGAATACAGTTTAGAGGTACTCCAAGTGAATAATGCCTTTTCAGAAAGGCTTAAGTCTCAGGTTTAAGGGCTCCGTAAAGAACTGAAGGTAAAAGAACCAAAACACAATGTGAATACAGCTGCCTATTCAGGAGCCCATCCCAGTCCACCCCTCCCCCTGGCCAGACACTGCCTGCCCTGCCTGCCCTGCCTTCCAGCTATGGAGGAAGCCCAAGCAGACTGTTGAACTCCTGTTGCATCCCGCCTTTCTCCCTTCCCTGCTGCGGCACGCCGGGCCGTCCCCGGCAGCTGTTTGGCCAACTGAGGCAGAAGGGGCTGCAGGGAAACAATGTGACTTAACTCTCCCTCTTTGTGTGTGTGTGTGTGTGTGTGTGTGTGTGTGTGTGTGTGTGTGTGTGTGTGTGTGTGTGTGTGTGTGTGTGTGTGTGTGTGTGTGTGTGTGTGTGTGTGTGATTATTTAAGAATAGAACCCCATGGATCAGCTAACCCCCATCTTAACATCCTTGTGGTAAAAGCTCTGCTTAGTACTAAGTGTGGTGGTAGCAAAAGGTGTTTTCTGCTAAATCTTCTACTAATCTGAAAGTCCACAGCAATCTGTGCCAACGTCTTCACTCGCATTTTAGGATGCACACATTTGTAGATGTCATAAACATTTGCTCTTACATCCGCTGCAGCTGAGCATCAGTTTAAAATTAAAAATGCATACGGCTTCTCATGCCTGTAGTGCTATTTATCAATCGAGATAGTTTTGGTGTGAGTTGCCCGGTGTTGGAGATGTCTGCCTTCTCTCCGTATAGTGGAACTAGACGGCTCTTAGCCTGTGGTGCTCAAAGCGCCAAAAGAATACACTTAAAAAACTCAACAGCAATGTGTCTTTCCAGAAATCATGACTAAAGATAATCTACAGACCTGGTCGTGAGCAGTTTCATGTAGGAACTATTTTCTTTCTACTGACCTGCACCCACAAATCGTGCAGGAGGAAGTGTACTCATGGACAAGAGGCTCGTGCTTATGACAGTGTGAGATGTAAACATTAATGGCGTCCTCCTGGGCTGAGCTGTAGCGTTAGCTAGCTCAGGTGTACTAGCAGTATTGGTTGGTTACTTGACTATTACACCAATGTGGAATTGTGTATATAAAGGCATTTTTACCAGTAGTACATATGCAAGAATTTGAAAGAAATTCCTCTGTTAAAATGCCTAAAATGCATTTAATAGAATTGAATTTGCCAGTATCATTCCACCTTACTTAATACTGATGTGGAGACCTGCTCAGAGCATATCTAAGTAGTTACATTGCTGTAGAGATGACCTTACCCAATTGCACAAGGATTGTGTTAGGCAATAAAACTATCAATATTAATGGAACTAAGAAGAAACGTCCCATCTGTGACAGGAATAGCAGTTCTCGTTCTGACTCTGCAACGGCGTGTGGGATGGAAACACTTCAACTATCTGGACTGAAATATTATTTCAGACATTGTCACTGGGAAATTGAAAGTTGTTCTGGCCAATCTACTCAGCATGCTGAAATAGTCAACCGGGGAGTGCAATAAACCCAAACAAAAGGATGGTCCTCCTGACATGAATTGTTGAGATTTAACAGAGAGCACATGACCAGACCACACAATCACTTTAAGCTGCAACTTGGTGCTACATGCACCTTGTTGAAAATTCTCCCTAAAAATGCATCCACTGTCCTTCTTATTCTCATCAGCAGTTCCTGGAACACCCTCAAATGGTGCCTGGAGTATGTTGGATTGGAAGGAAAAATGTTTTGCACTATTACACGTAGCGCAGCGCAGTCACAATACAATAGATTTTCACTAAGCTGCAGGTCAGCATCTTTATTAAGATGCCAACGAGAACATTCAGTGATATTTGATCTTGTGAATTAAGACTAGCCAACCACCCATCATGTTGTATTACTACTGTACAGATGAATTGTTACCACATGACTACAATTTATGTTGGCCCAATAATGAAACAAACTATGCAAAAACTGCTTCCTCTCATTACCATTTGAATACATTAAAAGAAAATCCTATTCCTGTCTCTAATTGGGCCGACAGAACTCTTCCTGAGTACAGCTCAGATTTTTAGATTTTCTGTCATAAATATCTCTATAGTTTCATCATTAGTGTCAGATCATTTTAAAAAGTGCCACTGACCGTCTTTCCCATTTTAAAAGGTTGGCTCTTTTGCCTGTTTGGTCATGTAATATGTCTGCTAGAGACGTGATCTGAAATGAAGTTCTTAGCACAAGTCCAAGCATGATAAAAGTGAAGGAGCGAAAAATATTTTGAATATGCTACGTCTTACCGCACTGAAGCAACTGACAAGGACATGGAAAGCACCAGAATTACATTTATGGTATAACACAATAGAACAAGTATTAGAAATGGATAAGCTCACTTTCATAGCTAGGAATAGCTTAGAAAAGTGGAACAAAATATTTATATCAATTATATATATATATATATATATATATATATATATATATATATATATACATATACATACATATATATATATATTCTTTTTTTGTGTTATTAACTAATATAAAATTTTAAAATAAAAAAATTGAAGTGCAACAGGAAAAAATATATAACATGTGACTGGATATGAAAGCACTACAATTAAGTATCAAAAAAAGTCCAAGCATGATAAATCCATGATTCATGCCACTTAGACTCGAGTTTAATTCCTGATTGAACTGATTTACAGGAAAACTGAAAGGATACCTGTTTGAAAAAGTGACATGATAAAATAAGGTAAAAGCCAGCGATATTCAAAATGTCACGCCACGCTTAAAAAATTGGTGCCCAGTACATTGTTGAGATGTGCTGGCTTCAGCTCAGCACAGTCGGGCCCCTCAAGACAGACAGCAGAGCCCCCTACTGCAATTCCTATGAAGCTACACAATTGGCTAGATAGACATCTGTGCCTGTTGGACATTTGTCTCCATCGTTTCAGTAGAGGATGATCAAACACACTGCAACATCGCATGTCTCCGCTTGATCAATTTGGTGTTATTCTACCTTTTTGATATTGTCAATACATCCAATATAAACCAAATCCCAAATCACTGTGTTTGTCTTGTCTCTCAGTGCTTTCTGACTTTGTATCTTTTCTATGGCACTAAGCCCCAAAGCCTATTCAATGCAATTCAAATGTATTTATAGTATCAAATCATAACAGTAGTTATCTCAGGACACTTTACAGATAGAGTAGGTCTAGACCACACTCTATAAATTACAAAGATTCCTTCCTACTGAAGATGTCATTCTTTTAAAAAATGGATTACAAATAAATGCTTTCATTAAAAAAAAAAAAGGCTATCAGCTGGGCACTGGAAGTGTTTTAACGTTACTTAAACAGGATGACATTGTCATTTGTTAGGGACTATTTTCTTACTACACATTTGGTGCTTTATGAGTATTTACAACAGCACGGCGGGGTAGGGGTGTCGATTCAAATTAAGAAAACGGATAAAGTGTTTTTGGGCAGTACTGGAGGTCTATGGCACATAGGAATAAAATATATCAGGCTTTGGATACACAGAAAATACTCAATAGGATCAAGTCATTGTTAGTTGTGGTCTTTTCATGGGATTTGTTGGCAGTGACAGCCGGTCCGGCTGTGCTTGCATGTGAGTGCATGCGAGTGCCTGCCTTGTGCGTTGGTGTCAGATTCCGAAGGCCACTACAAAGCGTTGTTAATGAGTTGGGGTCTGCGAGAGCCGTGTGGAGGCTCCCAGCCCACTTTTTTTTCTTCAATAGTCGAGTACTGCCCCTTTAATGATGATCTGAAATGTACTATCTTCAGTGAAATCAGATCAGTTTATCAATACATCAAGATATAGGCTAGAAGCCAATAAAGCACGGGACGGGAAAAGTGCAGCCCCTGAATCCAGATGGATTTACACCTTCTGACCACTGGATTTCTGAATGCCCAGGCTCTTTGCAGGCTCACAGCTAGGACACAGGACTTCTGTTACATACATGAGGGGTTTATTTCATATTTAAGAGAAATTATTGAAACTTATATTCAAGTGTTCATGTTTGCAATGTAAAAAATAAAATCAGGCAATCACAACTTATTGAGTTATGGGTATTTTCAAAAAAAATCTAACACACCTTGTTTAGCTTCCAGACATATAGACCATATAATGGTCAGGTGTGGAAATCCACTCATTATTACAGTACACGTGATAATCTCCAGACACTGATGCAACTACAACTTATACAAGGACACACAAACGGATTTGACTGACTTTTCAAAATCAAAGACTGGTTCTTTGCATCAACGTTAAAAGAATGGAAAGGCTTTAAATGTGGTGTATGCTTAATAAAAAAGGCTTTACAACGTAAGTGATAGGAGTCTCACTTTCAGTAGCAAAACAAAATAAAACAAAACTCCAAATGTTCTTTCTTTGTGGCTAACATTGGTTATTTTCTCCATCCATTTTCATGTAACCTCACAGACAGCAATTCCATGTATACAACGTTTCTACAATACAGGTTTAAAATATAACAGAAAATCTGTTGAGTACTATCAAAAAGTACAGTAACCTGCGGTGGAGTCCAGAGGAACTTAAAGGTTCCAGCACCTGAAGGCCATGTATGTATGCATGTCAGTGACGCAACTTAACAACATCTCTGTGTGACACTTTGTTGCTATAACGCTGGCCGTCCGTTCAGTTTGTCATGCATAAGCGCAATGGCTCCACCTGTGAAGTCTCTGAGAACCTGCACCGTCTCCCGCTGGAGCTGCAGCGACTCGCGTACAAACTCCTGCTGGGTCTCTGCCAGCTGCTGTACCGACTCAGACAGAAGCTCTAGGGAGCGTGAAACCGTCTCCAAGAGGATGTTGGTGGCGTGCTGTTCTTGAAGGCTCAGCGATGCATTATGTAGCATGCTGTCTCTCGTGTTCTGCGAGGGCTGACCTGGCATTGGAAGCGTGGCTGTTGGCGGTCCGGAGGACGTCTGAGGTTGTCCTTGTTTCTGGATACCGTTGTTTCCTTGGTGATCCTCTGTTGGTTTTGCGGTCAGAGTGGAAGGAGGCATGTCATCTCTTTGGTCATCGTCCGAGTCTCCAAATGCAGCTTCAGCATCTTGAGTCAAGGGAAAAAAAAGGCTCATTAGTGTTTTCTTATTACTAAAAAAATGACCTAAATCTGTACGTAAATCTTGTAAGCTCACCTTCCGTTGCAGGTATTTCATACTGCACATCAAAGACAGTTTGCGAAGAGTCCCCTGCAACATTCAGAGTATCTAAATAAAACAGTTTGTATACATTCCTCCCCAAGAATGTTTTAGTTAAGTTACTGAAATGAACAGATCATTTAAAATATTGACAAATAGTCACCCATGTGCCATACATTTATATCCCATGAGCAAAATGTGAGCACTGTAGTACTCGGGAGAGGAGGGTGACATAGATTTGTTCAACTTGATGTGTGCTATCTAGACATATAAACTTCACTGATGTTTAGACTGAAATAAAGGTGAGTAAATACTGTAAAAAAGTTGTTTTTTTGGCACTCACTCACGGTGTAGGAGGTTGGTGGGGGCATAGACCCCATGTCCAACCCCCCATTAGGAGAACTCTGCATTCCTATCATATCCTCCTCTTCCATTTCTTCTTCCTCCTCGGGCACATCATCGTCATCTCCCAGTTGGCCAAAGTCCCCCGTGCTCTGGTCTTCGTCGCCCATCTCCAGAATCTGGAGCACTATTTTCTCAGTCTGATTAAGGTCTCGGGAGAGACGAGAGTTGAGGCCCCTGTTGGGCACTGTTCCTGACCGCATGGCAGCCACCTTCCGCTTGGTGTCACACTTTAAATCCGACCACTTCTTGATCACTTCGATGACCTCACGTTGGCACTCACCGATCTCATTAACACGTGCAGTAATCTCTGCCCATGTGCGTTTCTTTATGTCTGTTGCCACACCACGATTGAATTTGCCTTTGGGAGGAAAAACAAAACGACCTTAAGCAAGGGTGTTGGACTAGGGGTGGAAAGGGGACGGAGTACCCAGGGCCCTCATGTGAGGAGGGCCCAAAAATATGCTAGAACAAATAGCTGTGGATGTGGGGAGAGGCCCATAGAGAATGCCTTTCTACAAGACCCAGCATTTTGTGCTACGCCCCTGACCTTAAGCACTTGACATCAAATGTCATTGTGTCAGAAATCAGGACACATTCAACAGTTTATATTCATAGGTTTACTATAATGTCTATTATACCCTTATATCCCCAAACTATTTTATTTCATCTGCTTTGTGTATTTTATGGTTTTGATTAACTAGCTACTGTGCAATCGTTCACTTTCCAGGTACCCTGACACAATATCTTCATTCTGAATGAGACAAGCACTTGAAGACACATACCCACAATAACCATACGATGCTTCCTTACTTCATCCAACAGTATGTGGACTTCACTGAAAGAGAAACGTGCTTTTCTTTTCTTGAAGCGAGTAACACTGTCGTGGTTGTAGTATGTATGTAGCGAAGACATCCTCCCCACACAGTGTCAATAGGTATACAGCTGCTTTGTAGTCTCTGCTGTGCTTCAACTTCTCCAGCTGCCTGTCAGGGGGAGTTGAGTTAACAACATTAAAAGACCATGGGAGTGTTCATGATGAACCTACTCATGTGTCACCAGTGTATTGATTCGCAAACTTTACTTTGCAATACATATTTGAGACTAATAATGAAAGTTATAGTCTACATAAAAAGTTGACTTGATGAAAGATAAGTGATTATTATAGTATTAATACAGTGATAACGTTACATACGTTCAGGCACAACAGCTGCGCAAAAAGCGTGTGTGAAGGTGTAGTTAATTGATTATGATAGCTTAATAGATAATGAATGTTAACAGTTTAACTGCAACGACTGCATGAATGAATATTAAAAACATTTAACTGCAACGTTGTTGCATGCATCGGTCTAACGATTTTGATATCGTTGAACATGGAAATGGAGCATGTTTCGCGTAACGTTAATGATAACAATGTCAGTGCTAGCCGTGACAGTGAATGGACAATGGACGATGCTTTGGTAGCTTTACACACACGACAGCCTAGTTAGCTTTGTGTAGAGTCCACTCGTAGTTTTACTCAAATTATACCTTGATACCAACATTGGCCTGCTTATTCTTAGTAAGTAGCTGCTATTTAATGTCCCTTATATTGTGAAACATGCACTTAGTTGGCTAGCTTTGGTCTAATGTTACACAACAGCACACACTAGGTTAGCTCTCTTTGCAGCAAGACAACGTTAGCAAACGCTACCTTAGAGTCAGAAATGGCTAATGAAGCACTTGGTTCATGTAACCTCACTTCGAAATGAACACCGTAATGACAAAAAATAGTTAATTAGATAGTAAACATACCCCCAAGTCAAAGAATTTAGGATTTGGTCCAGAAACGTAATGATAAACTTCCCTATCGACAGGATAGCTACTGTCAAGCTAGCCAGTGTAAAGCTAACGCGACACAAAAGATGTCCGGTTAACGTTAACTGTTAGCTAGCAAGCTAGCTAACGTTAACTAGCTAAAGCAGCTGGCTAAAGGATTATTGACGAACATACTAATATTAGTATGACAATAGTACGAGCCTTTGTGTATTGTATTCACGTGTAATTTATAACAAAAACCACGAATAATCTGGTGGTTTTGTTAATTACATTGCTTCGTTTTATTTCGTATATTTTCCCGTTGTAATAACGTGCTTTTATTTTGAAGGAGCACGCCTATCGCTCAGGCTGACACACACACACACACACACACACACACACACACACACACACACACACACACACACACACACAATGCTGATATATAAACATGTACTTTTTATATACATGTATATGTAATAGAATAATTTATACTATTCCTGTATTTTAACACGTAATCTATCCAATTTTCTAATCTATATCCAATTTTCAGAATCATTATTTACACTGTTATATATTGTAGTTTTATCGTATTTCTATTTTTTCTATATACTGTTGTATATTGTAGAATGGGAGCAAATGTAACATAACCTAATTTCCCCCTGTGGATCAATAAAGTATGTGTTTAATATGTATTTGGATAGATACACTATAGGTCAGAATAGGGACATTAAGGTTGGATGTATGGATAGAAAGCTTTGAAAAACCACTTGGAGCTGCATTCAATTGCAAAATTTTGCGCAAGGTCACTGACTAATGACTAAAATTAGCCTGCAACTGTTGGTAGTGCATCAAGAATAAGAGTGACAGATTTTAACATACCCTTTTTATTCCAAATATGGCACAGATATTTATTAACCAAGCATTTTCAGTAACACGTAAATGACCTATAACTACGTGGTTAAAAACCCTTAATAATGGCATCTTTACTATTGGCTGCATGCATAAGTGGCATACACACATCATATATTATCAATTTACACATTGTGCGGGCATTATCTGGTACAGGCATTTTGGATAAGTACACTGTGATAAGTAAAGGGATCAGTGAGCTGAAACATGGAGATTTCTATGGCCAAGTGGCATTACCAGCATTGAACATTAAATGGAAAAATATTAGCCTATGGTTTGGGGCTGGTTTCACAAGGATATTGAATAGGTCTAAGAAATTATGTTACACCTAGAACTTTACAAAGCTGTCTGTCTGTTTAAGTCTTTCTGAAAGTCTCTGCAAAGACACGTTCCACCCATACCCGTTTACATTTTACCCAAATTAGGCCTCTTCTCTGGGCTGCATACTGTAGGTGTGAACAGACTGACTGCCATTTCGCCAACACTCCTGTTAGTGTTGTTTTCCCCTTCGGCTGGGACAAAACCCTTGATTAGTCTTGATTCTCATGACTTAATGGGATTTGGTAAGTAACTCTCAGAATAGCTCCACCCAACTTCACCCTAATCAGGTCTACTCAGTCATAATAGCTGAAAATATGCTGTGTGCTGAGCCTTTAAACCTTACGGACAGATTTGCTGTTTGCCATATGGGTACATTAACACTCTCTCAAAGGCCCTGCACATCCTCACAGGTGCTTTCAGTTAGTGTGAAAGCTGGTAAGTCCTGCTCAGGTTAGAGTTGGGTGGAGTTTTTCTGAGAATCTTTGCAATCCGGTCACACAACTCCCCCAGTATGAACGCTAAAGGCTTAACAAAATTAACAGCAGAGAGAAAGCTTCACTCTGTTAACCTCGGTTCACTCCAACAGAAATTGTGTGCCTTTTTGTTGCAGTGACGAGTGAGGTAGGCTTTCCTGATTTTGCTAGCAAGTGACTTTTGTCTTTTTGTCCAGGATCAGCATTTTACCATTTAAACAGTCTCAGAGCAAAAGTAATATTGGCCTATCTCCACCGATCCCTCTAACATACAATCTTTGTGAAACCAGCCACAGCCACATATGAACGGAAGGTTCCTGCTTTCACATTAGGTTTTTCACAAAAGTCACTGTGTAAAACTTCTTGATATTGGCCTGCCTGCTCTCAGGCATGGGGAAGATCAAAGGCATGTGCCAAACAGATGGACCAAATAATACCAATTCAACATAGTAGCATCTTTATGCACCTAAATGCGTTAAATGAGTTAAATGAGTTGATCCTCAGCTATGGGTACCATTGTGAGTGCAGGCTTGTGCTTTTCTGGATTTGCTAATACAGTATACATTCTGTCTCGTAAGTATAATGGAACAGTGAACAATCCCACAACACTTGCATTAATATACAAAAGAAACCTGCGCACACAAGGGATCCTGCTGGATAACAGGGAGTTGTAGAGATGGCTGAATATATTTTGCACTGCGTGGACAAACGTGGAGTGGTTTCATATAACAAGCAGGAGAGACATCGTCTGGACTCAAGAGTACATGGTCAACTGAAGCCACTGAAAAGACACAAGAGCAGAGAGGATGACTTTAACAGGGAATGTTTCCCATCAACTCAATCAAATGCTTTTACAAATCTGAACTCCAGTCAAATCCCCATCGATATTTAAAATAACTGAGATCACTTTACCTCCTGAACATTGACTT
This sequence comes from Sander vitreus, assembly GCF_031162955.1. NCBI lineage: Eukaryota > Metazoa > Chordata > Actinopteri > Perciformes > Percidae > Sander > Sander vitreus. The sequence continues at coordinate 26,413,768 of NC_135867.1, forward strand.
TGATAGTCCCATTGTTATCCTTATCCAGGGTTTTGAAGGCACCTGAATCAGAACAAACATTAAGCCTTCAACACCTTCACTTTATGAGTCAATAATTCTTATCACACAGATAAAGCTGCTAAACCAATAAATTAACTCATTTCTTTAAGGACTGATGTTTCAAACTTACGGCACATGGCATCCAGCCTCACAAGGCAGCCAATGTAGTTGTCAAAATCCAGGTTTCCATTGTCATCGCTGTATCTGCGAATTATCATGCTGAACAGCTGGTCATTGAGGGGGAAGCCTGAGGAAGAGATCAGCACATGAAATCACTGCCTATTACACTTAAACTGCATTCACACAAAAAGGGTACATGTACATAGGCTTAACACAAATATACTAAACAACTGGTATGACATTCAAATCATTAACCCTTAACACATCAGAAAAGGACTTGACTTATATTGGACTGGCTGCCCATATCTGTCAAGGTGTTGGGATATTGGTCAAGCAGTTTATTTATGTTAACTAGTGTTCACTGGCCATGACAATTTGATAACTTAAAATCATCAAAGCTTTGTTTAATCCATATAACGACATTCAGCCCACTGTTTTGCACGGATGATTTTTACTGCCACACAACGAGCTTACGGGCTGTGTACATGATAAAGTGAAGAAGACTGCAAAATGGAGGAAGAGCGAGACATTAGCGAAGGGCGAACAGAAGAGACATGCTAGAGAAAACGACAGAAAGTGTCCAAAGTTTGGGATCATTTCAAGCTGAAACAAAACAAAAAAACTCTGTCCAGTGTGCCTATTGTAAAACCGAGCTAGCTTAGCATCATCATTTCAGCAGAAAGCATCCAGTTCACGGAGCAGACGCGACGGGTAACGTAAATTAATATGATTGTTAGTTGAGATGAGAGCTCCCCCACTCATCGGCTGCCAAAAGTCTGCCAGGTGATGCTAAACCTGTAGCCTGACAAGCCAGACCTACATCCAGATGTTGGTCTGGGATCTCACCATTGGCAGGACTCAATCCGAGGGGCGGGATAAACGGTTGTCTTTCAAATTCCCTCTGCACGCAATAGGATAGAGCTACAACCAGGCAGAGCAACGAAGAAGGTAGAGGAGCTAGCTGATAGATTCAACTTTTTCCGTATCCGGTCGGCAAAACTCCGAACACATCTTCCTTTTTTAAGAATGACTTCAGTGCCGTTCTTTGATCTTTTCTCAAAGTAAAGCTTAACTCCACGTCTTCCAGAGTCGCGGCCAAAGCTGATTCCAAAGACCGCTGTTCTCCAGCAGCAGCAGCCATCTTCTTTGTTTTCAAGTAGCAGGGAACTCACGCGGAACCGTCACAACCCTTCCGTCATGATGTTAAGCCCGCCCACCGACTCTATACACGATGTGATTGGCCTGACTAGAGTTTGGTTTTTCCAGCTCGCAAGCCAATGGAGAGTTACTAGACGACCCTGGCTGCAAATTACATTTGCTGCTGCTAGGGTGGTCTAGATATCTAGGCTAGTAAACCTGGGGACCCCCGCCGGCGGATGTGTGGGGAGCTCACACACTGCTGTGACACAGAGCTGGTTAGCTGATTGGGTTAGTTGTTCATTTTAAGAGACATGTCTTATTTTTTCTTTTGTATATTTACTATTGCTCTTTAATGAAGCAAAAGGATTTCTTATCCGATTACTCAACGGAATAATCCTGGAATAATGGACTACTAAAGTAATCGATAGCTGCAGCCCTAAAAGGATGCTTGCAGGGGCGACGCTAAACCCAACCTTACAAATTTCACATTTGCTAGAATCTTAATAATGGTTAAATAATCATATTTTCATGTAGGTCTTATGAAACAACTATCCAAATCCAATACTTTCTACTTTTAAATCATGCACAGCCACATGATTTCACACGGTTAAAGGCCGTTACAGACCAACCAGACGGCCGGCCGTCGGGAGAAAAGGCAGTTGGACTGATCAGTGTCCCCGAGTTGGTCAAAAAAGTGCCTCTGAACACACCGAAGAGACAAGACGTAATACGTCTCCATAACAGCAGGCGGCGCTAATCTGTATTGTCGCCCAAAAATGAAAACCGGCAGCTGACTGGACAAACACGTCACGTGGGTTTGTTTTCTCTGGAAATTCAAAGACAGACTGTCATGGCGGCTTGTTCAGAATACGATCTCATATATAACTGAAATAGTTCACCAAAACGTGTTTCTGAAAACATTTTAAGAGAGAAATAGGCCGTGCAGTTGCTGAATCTGTCTTCATTTTAGATCAACAAAGGTCAGTTTAAAAGATTTTCATCAGATTTTGAGAGGCTTAGTCATCCCGCTCGCCATTTCCGGGTGAGTCCCGACTGCCCTGTCTCTGACTGAGCATGTCAGGTCGGCCAAAATGAAGGAGGACAGCTCCTCCAACAGACGACGGCATGAACACACCGAACAGACTTGAGTCACCGACCTCGCCAGACTGTCCAACGGCCGATCATCGGCCCGGTGTGTAGCTGCCTTAATTTAAAGCCCTTTTGTAAGTTCTTACTCCATCCATGAGTACTGCTTTACCTGTGGCTCTTATTACAGGTGTTAGTCAAGTTGTGTTTTGCCTGCATCTCTTCAGTAGCTGTGCAAACATAGCAATAATAAACAATAAAACTCACCGGCAGCTCTGAAAGCATTGGGCAACTCATCTGCACTAATGAAACCGGAACTGTCCGCGTCATAGGTTTTGTACACTCCCTAAACAATAACAACAAAAAGTATATAAGCATGCATGTCAAAAAAGTTGACAACCAACAGTTTATCTCTAACAAACTACATAGCTGTCAACATGACAACTACAGGAGAAATTCCTTTAAAGAATGTAAAAAATGAATAAAATTTAGTATATATAATTATTATTATTTTTTTCCTTTTTATAAATAAAAGTAATAAGGGAATGGGTGATTTTCTTGAACTGGTGGGCCCACCAGCGTCACATCGCTGATAAAGTAGGTTGTTAACACAGGAAATTAAATGATCTGTTGTTCCACATTAATAATGTGTGCCCTTCAGTAAAACACGGTATACAGATTTATGTTCATGTAAAACATGACAGTTAATCAAGCAAAAGTCCTTCATAACCACAATAAACAGCTGATACTTTATATACTGTACTATAAGATACCGTTTCTTCTGTGTTCACTCTTACTGGAGATGATGAACACTGGCCATGGTAAAGTAACTGGAGCGCAGAACCATGTGTAGGACAAGTGACATGGGTCTGCAGTACTTGCCTGCCATTTCTTGATATTGTCCCAGAGGTGTTTGAATTCATGAAAGCCCAGTTTCCCAGTGCTGTCCTCCTGAAACAGCATTAAGGACAACAGACAGAAAGTGTAGTTCTACGACTCCAGCTTAGACAAACAGTTGCATTTCTTGTGAACACGCTGGATTTGCCCAAGGCGTGTTTTTCCAAGACTTCCTCATTCATGTGGTATATAATTCACAGGAGAGAATGAATGCTTGTTCAGTTAAAGTTTAAACTACACATGATATGGCTCACATAGGTCCCATCCAGCTGCCCATTGACTATTAATACATTTTCCAGCATACACAACTTTCAACAGTTTCACCTAATTGTTGTGATCATGGCCCCTTACTTTTTGGAAATCTATTATCTGCTCAGTGCTTAATACTAGAACCGCCATAGCCCACGCCATTTAACGTGAAAAAAATGATCCCCTTATCACGTGTGCCATGTTTCCCCTCCTGCCCTGACTTTTCCCTAAATGCCTATTCTGCACATGCCTGTATCGTCCGAATGATAGAATAACGTCTAGAAAACCAAAATCATTTTTGGTGCCGTTTTTCACAAAAACCCCCCTCTTCAGTCGCCAGGATAGGCGCGGATTAACGGTGGTACTCTCATCACCTCTCCTGCAGCCAAACTGGCGCATTGGCATGATGGCCGCACGACGCATTGAGACTATGAATGGAACATAGAAACTCATTTGCATGCCAATATTCACTCACAAGCACATCAAGGTATGTAGGTCCCCATTATTCATCCTGTCATATGTGTAAAATATCAGAAATGAAAGCGAAACTAACACACTTACACTTTCTGACTAAAAAAAGTTGTGTCCCGTCCCAGGAGTCCTGTGTGCGCACTAAACGCTCTAATAATGCCAGGAATGTTATTTATGTGACACATTTGAACAAATAAATTGTATTATTTTAGGTAGGTGTTGTGTGCGATCAGACGGCAGGCTGTGTGTGTTGACCGTTGAACTGAAAGACACACTGCACACGGGAGAGCTGGAGACAAATTGTCAACTTATTGTCAATCTTTCGTCATAATAAATAAAGAATGCTGAAAATTATTATAGGTTAAACGCAGCTTACAACTCAGATCAGCATCAGATAGAACACAGACGTGTTTCTTCATGAAATCTATTTTTTTGTTTTGTTTTGAGGGTGTTTCTCACAATAACCTCTGAGACTGTGTACTGAAAAATACTAAAAATGGACAGGAAAATAGCAGTTTACATGGTTTGTGTGGGTTCAAGCTGTTAGATAGGCTACCTGACTGTGTATGGATGTGCCCTTGCTTCTAAAGAGATGGAGACTGATTAGGGCGAGTTAACACCAGCAAAAGTTGAAATTTGCAGGATTGTGCGCCATTGTAGGAGTGTCACTGAAACGGCCCATTTGTGTTATGTCATGTTGTGTGCTTTAACCCCCCATCGTAGCACAAGAAAACTTTATATTTCACAGTTACTGTTTTTCGTCAGATTGTTTACAGAGCTCAACATTTCTGACCGCACTTGATTTCACAGAGAGAAAGAAAAGAGACAAAGGGACTGAGGAAACAGCCAGCTGTTACACAAACTACCGGGCAGTTCAGTGCTTGTGTTTGGTGTATTAAAACTTTCTTTCTGGCAGCGATGTTTCCTGTTTGGGACTCTCACACCGCCTCAAAACACACCCGCAAGTCTGATCGGCGGTTACATGATTGGCCGGCGCAGCGTGACGTGGGGTTGCGTTTCTCCAAAAGCTGAATCGGTCTCAACTTTTTGCCGCAGGTTTTTTTTTTGTCTCCCTTTTGCGGTCCCCCCCCCACCGCAGCCTACACACACTACCCCCATTCAAACTGAATGGGCACACTTGTATGCGTTTGTTCATGTTTCACAAAGAGTTTAACCCGAGCCGGGCCGACAACAAAGATAGCAATCATATCACATCCATAAAGGGATAGTAGTATACAGCTGTTAAAACATAATACAAATATATGTATTTTTTTTAACACACGGATCGGAACGCGGTATTGAATCGGTATCGGGAAGCAAAAAATGATACCGGACCATCTCTAGCAGCTATAGTACCCATAAGGTGTCTGGCAGTTCTGGTGTTAACCCTCACACATTTCAAAGTCATCAATCCTCATCATCCAAACCTGCAGGACAAACGGAGCGGAGGCTCGGCCTACTTGTGAAAATCTGTTTTGGTGGGCAAAACATGGCAGTACTAGGCCATAATGTTTCAATATACCTGTCTGTCCGCAGCCTTAATGAGCTGTGGCTGTGATGGAGTCTGCTGAGCAAATACGGCCCTTATCATTAGCCAACTGTTGACGTGTTTGTTCTGTTCTGTGTATCTCTACTGTGCCGTCACTGTCACCTGGGTTACACAACACATAAAGCCTACTAATGAGAGAAAGATACATCCATGACTGCCACCATGCTCCTACAAGACTCAATGCTGAAACCATCTGTCTTCAGGTCCCCATCTGAAATACAAGAAAGCATGTTTCCATGTAACTTAACTCTTTTAAAGATACATGCAAATGTGTAAATATTGTAAAGGACTGAATCCTGACAAGAGCATAGAAGATCACAAAGAACTGCAAGAAATACACCCAGGGATGTGAAAGAAAAAAAGTAAGTAAATATGACACACGTCTTACGCTTTGTAATGATTCTGTTTAGGATGTTCATCAGCTCAGATGGGCTCACTTCCATATCCTATAGGACAAATATTAAGCACTGTAAACATCCCAAAGTCAGCAGAAACCTGTACAGACACCCAACCGTATGGTGTAACAAAATGCATGATGCAGAAACATTCTTTGAACCGTTCAAACTCCCTATAGTCTTAGATGTTGCCGTATTAATGAAACTGACTATATATATATATATATATATATATATATATATATATATATATATATATATATATATATATATATATATATATATATATTTTCAGGGATTTCCCTACCTTTATAAGACTGAGGTGCCGCACCAGAGCCGTTTTGGGCAGCACCTACGCTGAAAGTAACTAAAAGACTTTTCCCAGATCTAATGATTGTAGTCGGTCCCCAGTGGACTTCTTTGGCCACTTTGAGTGTTATTTCTTTATCTGCTCTAGCTTTTCCAATGTTTTAGACACAGATATGATAACAATAATGAAAAATGTAAATCTCTTCTTGACAGATAAACCCTAAACCCCCGTCAAATACGTGCACCTAAATCTTCTACAAATCGAGGGAAAACACTGTATATATATATATATATATATATAGTGTGGTTACTGCCGGAAACAACAGAAATTCAAAGAGACGTACAGGCAGGCATAGCACTTACATCTCCAGCAAGTTGCTGGAAGACTCTGCGGAACTGTTTCTCTTCACTGCTCTCACTCTGCTCTGCATATTGGACTGGTCTGCGGGGGGGAGGCTGCGGGACAGAGTCACAGAAAACATTAGAATCCACAGTTAGCAGAGCTGACGGTCAGATAGAGCTGGAAATGTAATGGCTGTCACTCACAGGGTCAGAGGGCACGAACTGGGCTGGGTCGATGTTGCTATAAAGACAGGAGCAACGGGTTAAGACAGTTTAGCCACAAACCACCTTTTTGGCTTAGACAGGTTAGACTTTGTGCAGATTCTCACCTGACAACATCAATGAGACCACTCATAAATTTCTTGGCAAAAAACATCTTCTGTCAACTGTGAACGCAAAATGCAACATGAATTAGGCGAACGATTTACACCACAGTCCAGATTCTTGACTAACAACTTCAGCATGGGAGCATGGTTTTAGGCATGTATCTATGCAGTAAGTACAATAAAAAACAATTAATTTTATGAGAGAATTTATGGCAGCAGTGATCACTTGTGGCTAGAGTAATACAGGTAAAAAAATGAAAAGAAAGTCACAAAACTGACTATAGAAACTTATTTACAGAAGAAGAGTATTAGGGCCACATGTGAAAAAAATGTATTTGAGTTCTGAGTTTAAAGTCAGAATTCTCAGAAAAAGTCAGAACAGTGACTTTAATCTCATAATTCTGAGATTAAAGTCAAAATTCTGACTTTAAACTCAGACCTCAAATACATGTTGTCACATGTGGCCCTAATTCTCTACCGTACTAACTAGACCTTAATTCCAATGTGCTGCAGTTTTTCCTCTCAAATGGTTTTAGTCTGGGAAGTGTTTGGTGCTGTGCAGGGGGCCTGTTCCATGTGAAAACATAATTACTAATACGAATCAGAAAGCAGGACTAGATGGCACACAGAATCATAGCGTACTCAAACATACAACAACTGTTTAAGCTTGTTATCCATCAAGCCATGGCATGTCCTGTGTTGTCTTTAATCCCACAGCGTTATTGGCACACCCACTATTCCCTGGTAAAAGGTTTTCCTGTTATGGGAAATACGTAAAACATTTCAATGCCGCACCCAGATTGCGAAAAAAAGAACAGGTTTAAAGTGATCTTGGTGCATAATATGTAATAAACTTAAAAGAGCCCACTGTAGTAGATCATTATCAAGTCCCACTTCAGCGTTACAATAACGTTACTACAAAGATTAACAGATAACGAACCCCGCAGAAGATATAACGTTAGCTAATATAGAGCTCACGTTACAGTATATTAACATTAACGTTCTACGCTCGATTATTGGCATTATGTCATGTTAGCTTATGTTATTGAACTATTCAATTACGTCTGCCTACTTAGAATACCATCAAAACACTATACAAACCGTGCAACCTATCAATTAAACAGTATGGATTTAAGCTAGAACGTAACTTACTGACGATGTAGCTAAAGATGCTAACGCTGGCTAATTTACGCGTTAGCTAGGCTAGAATTAAGCTAACTTAAATGGCTAGGTACACTATCTGTCAAATTCCGCAAAACTTTACCGTAATGAACAACTATCTAATCCTACATTGGTACTTTGATAATATAAGACGTTTGTATATACCGTAAGGCAACAGCACTTCGTAGAGTCGATAGCAGGATATTTGAGTTGCTCTAAACTCTTGAACTCAGCTGGCAGGAGCGTCCGTGACACGCCCCAACTGACGCTACAGAGAAGAACTGGGATGGAAGAGGATGACTCACACTTGTTTCCGTCTTTGCTTTGAGTTTCAGTAAAGAAAATGATTTGGTTCGATATGATTCGAGACATCCATGGAAACAATAAACTTAAATTATTCTTTCGTTGTAAGGTTGGTCTGGTTGCGCAAATGTCAACCACGTGCAGTTGTCATGCCATGTGCAGTATGTATGCCATGTGTGTGTGTGTGTGTGTGTTTGTTTTGGACATGCGCAACGTACCGTCTTAACACGACAACATTTCGGGGATAGGCGATTTTGCTCTTCTTAGCTATATCATCTTTGTTGTATTTCGCTTTATCTTTTAATTTCTCTATTTATTTATTTATTTATTTATTTATTTATTTATTTATTTATTTATTTATGCGTGCGAACTCAGTTACAGCATGTTTCATCTTCCATCTGGTGTGGAGTGTGACCTGGGGAAGCTAATTTATAAAATGTATAAAAAGTGCCTGTTATGTTCATACAGTTGTATTCTACTAAGATGTTCCTCTCCCTATTTTATAAAGAGGTCTACCAGTGAAATTAGATGCGTTTACCCTCTCCCCCTGATGATACAGTTCCAAAAGATTTCGTTTATTTTATTAAGTTTAAAGTTTTTGAATAATTCTACATTCAACTCAACTACGTTTAAACACACGGAAGAGTAATAGGAGAAGATTTCTCAGCTGTAAAAACAGATTCACCTCTGTAGGTTAATTTCAACTTTGGCTTCCACACAGATGATCCACACAGACAGAAATGTATTTTGACTGCCTTTTATATAGCACACAAAGGGGAACACATGCTTTTTTCTATCCAATAAACATATACAATAAACAAAACATCACAAATTAAAGGTGCTCTAAGCGATGTTGGTTGATGTCACTTCTTGTTGACGTTCAAAGTATTGTCAAACAAAATGGAGACTAGCCCACCCCTCCCTCCTCCTCACCCCGTGCCCTCCCTTCCGCGCACTAACCCCCCAACTCCCACCCCCAAATCCTTCTTGTCGGTTATTGGCTGGAAGACTGTTTGTTATGTTTGGTGGTGCAGGTTGGCGCAGTTTGTTTTTGTTGGCGTTTGTGGAGCCTGGGCTGTCTACAGAGACCGCGTCTTTTTTACAGTGTGTTCAGGGGACAGGCAGCTAGCAGATAGTGAGGAGATGTTTGCTCTATGTGACAAAAAATGTTGTAGCCTAAAAAACGCATGACATCGCTCAGAGCACCTTTAAGTTTAGACAGATTGTGAATTACATCATATGGTTTTGTTGTTTTGAGAATATAAATAGGCAGTATACACAATACAGTATATATGACGTGCTTCTCTCACAGAGCGTGGTTTTTAAAATAGTTTTGTCTCAGACCAAGGGCGTAACTTTGGGTTCAACATTGGGGGTGTTGAGATCTCCACCTATCTAGCGACAACGTTTGTTTTAACATTATAACCGGGGTGTCTGGTGGTCGTCCTCCCGGAAATTTCGAGCATCAAACGCTTTATTTCCTGCATTCTGGTGAATTTTTTTGGAACAATCCCCCATCCCCCATGTAAAGTACGCCTGTCTCAGACATTCAGATCTAATTTGTATTGTCTGGCTCTACTACAGGTTATAAGAGTGAGCCCTCTGATCAGGAAGGTCAGTCGTTCTCTCAGTCCGCTAACCTTTACTGGATGTTATAGGGAAATGAAAGTGATCCTCATATAGCTGGAGACCCGCTTTGGAGCTCTTTCATGGTCTCTGGGCCCTAGTTTGAGAACAGCTGTGTTAAAGTGACAGCTGAAGCCCACTGGAGCTTGAGCAGGATGTTTTTTCTCCCTGCCATACATCCTTCAAGTTTTACTTTGCTACATCTATCGATTAAAGATGTCTTCGGAGAAGAATACTTTTATGGCTGTTAACCAATTTCATAGAGGAACTGGAGCACTGTTACAGTGTATAAGAAACCCTAACAACCCCTCTGAATATCTGCCAATGGACTTGGGGCATGTCTAAATATGATAGCACACCATAATTAACACAGCTTAATGAGAATGGAGAGAAAATTGTGTTGTCATTTATTTTGACAGAATCCTATTCTCTGATAATTGGATCATATAAGACATGATTACCCCATACTTGTAATGGGTTGTGCCAGCCTGCCAGGGGGAACTCATATCAAGGAAAAGTGCTTCTGTTTCTGCATATGGAGAAGAGCCTGAAGTAATGTTGTATTACTGTATACAGTCATTGGATTGAACACAGGTTTAAGAGCTGAAGGAGAAAAACAGTTTGGTTTGTTCATCATGCTGCCTCCAAAGTGGCAGCACAAAAAGTGGCTTGTGTGTAGGGTGTGTGTGTGTGTGTGTGTGTGTGTGTGTGTGTGTGTGTGTGTGTGTGTGTGTGTGTGTGTGTGTGTGTGTGTGTGTGTGTGTGTGTGTGTGAAAACCAGCAGGTGGAGTCAGAGAGCAATTGACAGAGCTGAGTTAGAGCACACACACATTACTGTATACTCTGCATTTAGAATGCACAAAATAGGTACATGTAGATAACATAAATGTAGATCTCTCTACGATTAGCTCACTGTAGCCATGGCTGATGTCACTAGTCCCTCCCCCCCCCTCCCATCTGTACTGGTGCATTTTAGTCAGTCCTATAAGTTCTAACTGTATTTTTTTTGATGTAGTGATAAATATTTTAATCATGACAAGGTTCTTGATGGATAACAATCATTTTTTTTCACAAATCAGTTTACAAGAGGATCCTCCACGTGCACCACTCAACAATAAACTAACCTGATACAATGACATCATCAGATATTTTGTGCTAGAATCATCTGTAAACCTCTACCTGCTAATATTGCTGTATATAGAAAGTACCCTGGCACCATTGAGCACTATCTATTTTCACTGATTTCCCATTAAACCACGACAACAATCGCAGTATAAAAGTGGACTTATCCAGCTGAGAGTCTCTGAAACGTTGACATTTGAGTCTCTTGTTTCTTGACTTCAAGACAGTGTCTGAGTTGGTCACATTGCTGTTCTGTTGTTTTTATCTTAGCTACATCTCCTCTTAATCCCTTATGGCCAGCACTATCATGGTTGCCTTGACAGTGCAGACACTTCTCCTGTTTTCTCCTCAACGGATGAGTCTCAGTATTCTCCACTCTCATCCCACACAGTCATAAGATTCATAAATACAACAGCAACATGGCCATAAACAGCACATCAAATAATGTTCCATTTTCAAAACCTCTCTCTGCTTACTGCCTCTTAGTGCCTCACATGCAATCCTAAAGAATATGTAAGCATTTCTCAGCACAGTTACAGCTTTAACAGTTCAGTTTTTCGTCCTGACCTTAACTCTGCAATTCCCCCTTAAATTGAATGTTCTTCACTTGCTGGCATCTAATCTGCCAAACTACAGGCTTGATATTCACAACTGCTGTTTACTACTGTATTTAAATACATCTGGATTGTAACCTGATATTTAAGATGTGATAATATGTATACGATGTGTAGTGCAGAAACACTGATATGTGTCCTTCAGATCCCACTCCAGCTAAAATTACTCCATCCATGAAATAGAGGTATCCATGGTTACATCAGGAGCCATGTTAAAGGGTGCCTCAGCGTATCTCTATGCTATTGCAGTCCCCACCTTTTTCCTCATTCATCATTTGAAAGAAATCACTGTGGCACCTCAAGGTTTCCGACAGCTATGATTTGGTTTTGCAAATGAGATTTGCAGTGAATAATTTCAATAACATTGATGAAGATAGAACGGCTATTAAATATCACTGAATCATGAATGCAAACCATATTACACCTGCGGTTACCTGCTTGACTTTGCAATGGCTGAGGCAATGAAATGCAGAGCTCACGTATGAGTGCTACAGAGGCTGCTGCAGGTCGAAATATTGTATAGGAGCATCCCCAGTACGACATATTTGCAGTCTTCAGAACAACTTGTTACCTTGACAACGCAATTTTATCATTCAAGCCCATTGCTACCCTGTCTCACAGCAGGAATCAAATGTGCCTTAAATGTATACTGCTGCAGGGTTTTACACCTCAATTCAAGGTAGAAATGAGACATCGGATGGGTTGAGATGTGCAGAACATTTTGAATTATGATTTCACTCTGTCGCTGCACAAAGGACAATGTAAGAGGATTGTCTTGCCTTTACATGTTAGAGGCGCTTTTGATGTAAAGTGCTAAACACAAAGCAGATTGGATGATTAAAGCAGATACTGAAAGATACGGTTTTAAAATAATAAGAGAATCAAGACTGAACATGCTGTTGTGTATCATAGAACTAAAACACATGGCAAATATTTTAAGCATTCAAAATATTTCTGAACTGGCATGGCATTTAGAGGGATGAACTGTAGGGGATTGGAGAGAGGAGTTCATACATTCAAATTGGCAACATGGAATTCTCCAAACACCAGTGACCTCGGGGTGCTTGCTATTTCCAATGACTTGCTCAGGCAGTTATTTGCCTAATTGTCAGGCAATAATTGCAAGTTAGTTAGTCATTCTGATAATTGTTATGCAAGCTACATGCAGGCTTTCCGCGAGGCATGTCCATCTGCTGTTGTGTGTCTCTTTCACTGAATTCCACAAACATCCAGGAAGGAATGTCATCATTTTCCAAAGGTATCTAAATCATTAGCAATACACCTTTATCTCTGAGTTCTAGAAATCCCAGAGTAGTTGAGAAAAGAGGGGAAATACTGTCAGAACTATCAGAAGTGAGTCAGACGTGACTCAATGTTTCATTTAAATACAGGGTGGTGTTCAGAATTATAGAAATATTGAGATCATGAGCACAAGATAATTTTGACCACACACCAAAAACAGTAAACATATATAATTACTATAAATATATATAATTACACTAACTATATATATATATATATGTAATTACAGTAAATATATATATATATTATATATGTAATTACAGTAAATAAATATATAATTACAGTAAATATATATATATTGTTTATATATATATAAATATATATATACACACCGTTTATTTATATTTACTGTAATTACAGTAAATATATATATATTATATATGTAATTACAGTAAATATATATATATATATTGTTTATATATATATAAATATATATACACACAATTTATATATATTTACTGTAATATATATATATATATAGTTAGTGTAATTAATTCAATTTTGTACATCTATTTGTTCCCTGTGTAATTCTAATTTCACTTTCAAATGTTGGACTTATTGGCCTCAGTTTCCGATATGATTTGATGGTCTATATCTCAGGTGTCAAACTCAAGGCCCGCCGGCCAAATCTGGCCCCTCACAAAATTTGATACAGCATATCAACTTAGGCTCATAATACATTATGAACCCGCCTAGTTGTGCACCAACCAAAAAAGACCGGAAACTGTTTTCAAACTGCAATCACGCAACATTCAAAGCAGAATTTGGCAGATTTGCTGACTTTAAGACTCAGAAATTCTCCCAGAAGCAGAGAGTTTTCATATTCATATGCTGTGAAACAGGTTGCTGGGAGTCAGCTTTTAAAAATGTAGTCATTATTGTGCTTGATTTGCTAAACTCTTTGATGGCTGAGGAACTTAAATTAGGGCTTCATGTCGACCAAACTTTAAGTAAGAAGACTATGTGAGACATGGAATAATACAGTCAAAGATATTAGACTTTTTTGATTAAATAAAAGCAATAAACTACACATGTCTGGCCCTTGATGTGATTCTCATTTTCCAGTGTGACCCTTGGTGAAATTAAGTTTGACACCCCTGGTCTAAATGCTTCCTCTTGGCAGGGGCCAGGTCCGGCCTCTGTCCTTCTTCACACTGCAACACTGCCAGGAACAACATTCTTGTGGGGAAATATTCAATCCCCTTTATTTCATCTCTTTAACTTAGTCTAAATAGGTACAATTTGACTGCTTCTCAGGTCGATGAAACAAAACAACTTCCCTAAAGAAACACTGCGGACACAACCTCAGTATACAGCCCTGCACATGTGCGTGTGATGTCACCTTACTCACTTGGGTGGCTGAGCTCAGAAAATTAGAGATGTATTTGCTGGATAATGAACAAGGCCAAACAGTGTAGGAGGAATGGCTGTGTGCTGGATGGCTCACAGACGTCATTACAAAAAAGGCATGGCAGTCTAACTTGTTGCAGAACTTTGAATTGTAACTAACTTGACTGAAGTGCAAGCGATGGGGACTGTGCTCAAGTGTTTGCATTCAATGATAACAAAGATATAGATTACTTAGGAGTGCTTTCCATTGGGTTCAGGGGCAGAGCGAGGGGGAGAGTTTCGGGGGGCTCCAGCCCCAAATGTTTTCTCCAAAGCCCTGAATCTTTAAGGGTTTTAAAATAACACTTTTGCAAGGCACTGTATCGGTGTCAGATTCTCATAAGGGTCTGATCCTAGAATCGCCCCTGCCAATAAACCAGAGGACATTCCTCCGCAGTGCTGTGGAGGAGGGTCTGGCAATGCGGGACTAAGGCATCACAGACCAAGCCACAAATACCTGCGTGAGTGTTCTGGGCATATAGGTGTAAAATAGTGGATTGGTCTTGTCCTGTGAAATCCCATAATCAGTTTATTTTGCAGTGAAACCGCCTGCGTTCAAATCTGATCACAGAGGAGACAGACATTAAAGCTACACAAAAATGGAAATAGTAATAAGGAACGAGTGAGGATGGAATCAGGAAGGACCTGATAATTGCTGAATCCTTAAAGTACTTCCTGAATAACTCCAAATCGATGGCTGCATAGATAATGATGGGGGCACAGAAAGGTAAGTAAGGGTCAGATAATCATCTAGTATTGAAAGACTAACTAAATATGATGTACCACTGAACTGTAGGGGGCACAAAAAGAGTTAGATGTGATTAAGTAATGAGATGTCACTAGTTTGTGCCGCTCAGTGGCTGATTCCCAGTTTATCAGACTCATAAAGAAAGTGGTCGTTATTCTAATTCACAGATATTTATGAACTGATCATTACCTAATGATTCAGTGACATGGTATATTCTTGTCGGTTCTCTAGTAACTCATATAGTCCTTGAATCACAGTTATTAATCATCAAGTCGTTCCTGATTCGTTCCTCACTCCTATCTTACTAACTACTCACATTTTGGTGTAGCAGATTGTGTGAAGTGTAACCCCAAATGCTGATGTTTGTAAAGGGTCTCTAACCAAAGCCACTGCCACTCTACTGAACTGGGCCAAAAAAGGTACCAGCACCCTAACTCAGCAGCTGAATGACATGATAGTTGCATGTGTACTTGGACATATTTATATTTATACGTATATCTTGTAGGGCTGACCCCGAGTAGTCGACTATTCAGCAATTCTATCTTAGGAGCCTGATTAGACTGCCAATCATACAGTTGAATCGTCGCAGTATCATTCCAGTTATATAGCGGGGCTATATGGGGGTGCTGAATGTTGATTTTAAATAGAATTTGTTGTTTTCTCCCAATAAATCATGATGTATATATGTCAGCATATTAATAATACTTTTAATAACAATTAGAAGTAAGAGTACTCATGTGGACACAAATCATTATTGCCGGTACTCAGTACTGGTGAGTACTGGCCCATTTCAGGCTACTGCCACTCTATGGAAACAAAGCAAGCTCTTTCATCTGGACAACATAATGAGCTACTAAATCTAGTATCTATTATCTCAGTAAACAAACCCAACTATTAAATAAATCCACGTAAAGCCGGTGTGAAATTCATGCTGCTTGTCACCACATACCTGTTGCACCACAATCTGATTCCTCATTAGGGAAGCATTGTGTCCATGTAAACACGGCGCTCTTTAACATTTCAAATGTGCTCAGATTCAGCACTCCAGAAATCGATCTATTCACAAAATGTGTTGGTCCCAATTATTCATACACTCGACCTTCCACTCAAGTGAGGCAGTGTAGAGGATTCTGTATGTGTCAAACTCAAGGCCAGCGGGCCAAATCCGGTCCCTCGGAAATTTGAATCTGGCCCACATATCAATTTAGGTTCACAATAGTCAAAAACTGAATAATTGTTTTTAACTGTTTTTAAAAAGTGCAATTACGAAAATTCCCACACAACCAGAGAATTTTCATATTAAGGCTGAGAAACAGGTTGCTGTGAGTCGGATGTGTGGCAGCCTGCTTTTAAAGGTCCTATGACATGCTGCTTTTTGGATGCTTTTATATAGACCTTAGTGGTCCCCTAATACTATATCTGAAGTCTCTTTTATATAGGCCTTAGTGGTCCCCTAATACTGTATCTGAAGTCTCTTTTATATAGACCTTAGTGGTCCCCTAATACTGTATCTGAAGTCTCTTTTATATAGACCTTAGTGGTCCCCCTAATACTGTATCTGAAGTCTCTTTTATATAGGCCTTAGTGGTCCCCTAATACTGTATCTAAAGTATCTTTTATATAGACCTTAGTGGTCCCCTAATACTGTATCTGAAGTCTCTTTTATATAGACCTTAGTTGTCCCCCTAATACTGTATCTGAAGTCTCTTTTATATAGACCTTAGTGATCCCCCTAATACTGTATCTGAAGTCTCTTTTATATAGACCTTAGTGGTCCCCTAATACTGTATCTGAAGTCTCTTTTATATAGACCTTAGTGGTCCCCTAATACTGTATCTGAAGTCTCTTTTATATAGACCTTAGTGGTCCCCTAATACTGTATCTGAAGTCTCTTTCCCGAAATTCAGCCTTGGTGCAGAATTACAGCCACTAGAGCCAGTCCCACAATGAGCTTTCCTTAGGATGTGCCATTTCTGTGTCTGTAGCTTTAAATGCTATTGTGGAGGAGAGAGGGGGGGGCAAGGTGGAGGGTGGGGGTGTGGCCTTGACCAACTGCCATGCTTCACTCGTTTGAAAGCCAAGATGTCTCTCTCTTTCTCATGGGGGGGCCAAATTCTCTGGGCGGGAAAAGCAGAGAAAGGGGCGGTAACCTTTCCCCTTATGACGTCATAAAGGGAAGATTCCAGATCGGCCCATCTGAGCTTTCATTTTCTCAAAGGCAGAGCAGGATACCCAGGGCTCGGTTTACACCTATCACCATTTCTAGCTACTGGGGGACCATAGGCAGGCTGGGGGAACTCATAGTAATGTTAAAAAACCTCATAAAGTGACATTTTCATGCCATGGTACCTTTAAAATGTAATCATTGATTTGCTTGCTTTGCTAAACTCTATGATGGCTAAGGAACTTATTTGCTGACTTTTTTTAAGGGCTTGATGTCGACCAAACTGTAAGTGAGAAGACCATATGAGACATGCAATAATACAGTCAAAGATATTTTACTTTTTTGATTAAATAAAAGCAATAAACTACACGAGTCTGGCCCTTGACGTGATTCTCATTTTCCAGTGTGACCCTTGGTGAAATTGAGTTTTAACAGTCCTGGTGTAGAGGGACAAGGTGGAGAATAAAAGGAACAGAAGACAGAAGTGATGTTAAAATGAACATTTATAATGACTCTTTGTTGCCGTCGCAAAAATAATCTTTAAAAAACAATTCAATTATTAACACTGAAATGCTGACTTCACTGGTAGTCCACGAGTCATAAAACACAACTCACTGAATTTCTTTTACAAACACAGTACTACAGTTACATTAAATAGTCATTACCGTTAAATCTATTAATGAAGAATGTTCAAATAAACCAATAATAAAAACAATGACACTTTTAAAATCCTCTCACTTCCTCACCATAGTAGCTGTTGTCTTTTTTCACCAACAGTGTATCATTTAGAAAATATACTGCTTCCGAGATGTTTCTCTGACAAAAGCAGAAAACAGACTGGCAGCATAACAATAATGGCACATGAGCTCAAACGTCGCACAATTAGGGTGATGTTTATCAAGGGGAGTGGAGATGGGACATAACCATTCCAGTGATCTAACATTTAGTTATGTAGGCTGGCTGCCTTTTGGCTCAGTATGGAATTATTTGGCACTCTTTCGGACAAATATTTGCCATAAAAAGCTTTCACACTTTTTCGAAAATGGCACAAGAAGACATGTCCCTCTCATTTCTGAATATATTCAGAGGACTTTTTTTTTTTTTTTCATTTTAAAAGACATATAAATGCTGTCCTAGAAAGCCCTTTAGGTAGTTAACATTGTGGACTTTCACAGATTCTCCTCGTCACAAACGTAAGACAGAACCGTTGTCATTAATACCAAAGAGAAATGTACCCAATCAACAAAACATCACTTTTCTTAGGTTGGAATATATTTGATCTTATGCTGTCAGTCCATTTTTTTTTTTTTCCCGAGATGGAAAGAACAGAGGTTTAACGAAGTAAAAAACCGAAACCCGGAAAATAAATTTTACAATGACGTGAATATGGTTGCAAGGTACTGGCATGCTTTCTTCAGTTTACACTTAAAGCAAGCGTTGGAACCCTGCAGAATTGTCCAGATAACCAGAAAAACAAAAGAACAGTCTTGCAGAGTTTTGACAGATAACGAGGTGTAAATTATCCAACACATAACATGTGTTCTTGGGGGATGGAGAAGATCAACTAAGTTCATGGGAGGTTCAGAGGGTCAAAGACAAAAAAAGAAAAATGGCCTCATGTCAGGTTGGCAAAGAATCCTGTATTTTTCTCAGACGAAAGGGCTCAGAAATACCTTAATCCGTTTAAAGGGCGGACACAGTAGCAGGTGCTCGGTGTGATGGAACACAAATGGCGATGTGGTGTGGGCTGAGAGAGTGACACTCAGGGGGAAGAGCTTTTAAGAGAGGAGCGAGCAGTCTTAGCCAGTTTGTATGTGTTTAAAACCAGTCCTAGCCTTCTTGTGAAAGGGCTCCGTGAGGGGCGGATGAACATCCGGGACACAGTTGGAGTGAAAAAACAAATAAATATATAACATAACAACTTTTGGAATGATACTGTAATTTGTTTGGCATTTCGGATGTGAAGCGGGAGATGCAAGGGCGGGGGGGGGTTGTGACACAAAAGAATGAGAGAAACATCATTCATGTAACGCGGACTTTACCACTCAAAGTCTAACGGGTTTTCCTCTGTGATGTGATTTGTATCGAGTTGAGGTGGCAGAGGCAATCTTCATTTATGCTGGTGCCGATTATGTCTCTCAGATCTGACTGTTACATCAGCCAGACTTTGAGCTTACATCCCTCAGTACCTTCAGCCCAGTGCTTCAATCCCAATTTGCTGGAGATATGAATACGCATTTTTCTAATTTGCAATTTTAAGAAGGAGGATGCAAAAGCACAAAAGTGTACAGATCCCTCCTGGTTTCACATGGTTAGTTCAAAAACAAAAGCACTCAGTGATTGACACAAACCTCTGCTGAAGGGAATGTGAAGGAGAAGCCTTCGAGTGAGGAAACAGGTGCTACTTTTCTATTTTGTCTGAGACTCCAGCCCTTTCCATCATTCATGAGACCCAACAGGATCAGGGAATAAATAATAATAATAACATCAGAGGAACAAAGAATGGTAAAAACAAATCAAATACTGTTGAAAGCCAACATGGTTTTGCTTCATTTCACACCCAATATGACCCACTGATCAGTAAAGTGCATTTATGCAACACCAAACAAACAAGATAATGTTGACAGCGAATCGGAAGTTGTGTTAAAAAACATATCTGGTTCATGACTATGGCCGTGTGTGGCCTACCTGACTATAGTTGAAATCTGTTATTGACATAGATATTAACTCTACATGTATTTGACATTCCTGCCCTGAATTTACATTAAAGACTGGTAACATTCGACAGAAATAAATAAAATAAAAAGAGTAAATGGGTACATTCATAGATCAGATCTGGGCTTTCAAGCTGTGACAAATCTAAAAAAAAAATCATTATGGGACAGGTTATATGAGGTTCAACCTGTTTGTCAAAGAAATGTGTGCCTGATATCCTAAAAAAAAAAGCTAAACACAAGGAGCCAATGCACTGAATAACATTTTCACGTTTGCTTGTTTCACATTTCTCACTGTACCTAAAAACCAAAATATCTTCTTGGATGATGTTTAGAGACATGAACTTGATCGATGAGGATTTGATCTGTGTGTGTGTGCCTTTTTTTTCGGGCCAACATGACAATAATGAGCTCCCTCCCAACTCACAACATTAAAAAAACCCAACTTTTTTTTTTTTTTTTTTAACATGAGGCGAGTAAACTTAAGTGCTTTACATTTGACTGCATGCAGCGTAATGTCTTTGAATGTTGCGAGACACCTCGCAAAATTTTTGTAAATTTTTTTGTTTTCCTCCATAATTTACTTTGATACCATGCAATAGAAGACGTGCAAAAAGATAACACCTAACTCCACAAACACATTTTTGATTGTTAATGGTATGTTATGAATGCTTATAACATGTTATGCTTAGTCCATGCTGGCCTATAGAGACATTTGTGAGACAGCAGTACTGAAGCCACAGGTCAAACAAACACACAAGGGATGCATGGCGTGTAAAACAACATGGAGCCATAAAAATCACAATCTTTAACTCTTACTCTATGTACCTATGGGATAAAAACAATGCACAAAAAGTTCTTTGTTTTCTTAAGTTATGTATTTGATTATCTTTTTCTTAACTTAAAAGACAGTGTTTGATTGGCACTTTGATCAGCACTTCTAAACAAGTTATTGATATCTAACATTTGATCGCACATCTACAATTTCAGAAGCTGCGGAGGTCTAGTTTGGCACAGGTTGTAACTATGGAGTCTATTATTACTTTAACTATCTTACCAATACTGTATAGTAGTCTATACACCTCGTTTTATGCTCCAGCCGTTTAGAGCATGTTTCTATTTAACAGACCAGACATCTTTTCAACTAAAATATTTTGTATAGTTTACTTATCAAATAGCAGCATTTTCATAACTTACAAAAAGTACATGTAAACCTATTCATTCAAAAATCTTAGTAATTTCAAAGGTTCATACAACAGACATGAAACACAAAACAGGACAACATGCTACTATATTGCTTCCAATATTCTTTACATTTTCTTACTGTCAAACTAAATCATCAATGACAGAAATATGGACACCACCGGTTGATGATGAGTCATCATAATGCACAAACAAATTTTGCGAAGCTAATCTTAATCAGGCTTAGTTGGCACTCTCATCATCCACACAAATATAACATAGTTCACATTGTATTGACAACGCTGGACTGCATTTGGACTACAAACTAGAATAGCTACAATAAAGTACATATAGATCATATGACGTGACATATTGTATTCCACAGAAATGAATTCTAGTCATTTTTCAGATAAGAGGATATGCATAAAGGATGTCATTGTTTCGGCTTGAGGTCACAAACAAGTTCCCACCTTACTCTCACTATCTTACGCATTCTGTCCTTACTACGCTTTCATTAGAGGCTGAAACTTGAGCTCGGTTTGTTCAGCCGACGTGTGAATATCTATTCAACCACGATCTGCCTTCTTTTGGGAGAAAAAAAACAGCACGTTCTCTTCCATTAAAAAAAGGCCATAGTTCGCGGTCGTAACGTTTCTAAATCCTACGTGTTCTTCTTCTAGAGGGAATTTGATACTTTTGAGCGTTGAACGTTGCTGGTTGGTCTTGTGGGTGTCACAGTTTCGGAGGCAGGTGTTTTTCTGTGCATTTTAGCCTTGTGAACTCTACGGCCTGGGGAAATATTTTCTTACCCTTTATGACCTATAGTGCATAACTCCCGCCACCAGCACACCCAACACGCCACCCATGAGAAGACAAGACAAGGAGGAAAGGAGAAAGAGGGGGAGAGCACAGTGTAGGAAAAAGCACAGACAGGGATTAGGACACAGGAGGAACCTCAGAGCAGTGAGGGACAGCAACATGCAGGGGAATAAAATGTCGAGAGAAAGAGGAAATTGAATGAAGGGGGCAGAGAGAAATAGTGTTTGGCACAATGTAATGATCCGAGAGCTTTGAAGGAGAGCTCCCTGCAGTCAAGCAGTCCAGTTGCATTGATAAAACATCCCCTTGTAGTTGTTGTTGTGCTTGTATCTTATTATATGCTAAACTCTTGGGCAGTAACAGGTCATTTTTATGCTTTTTATGATTGCATCGGTGGCCAGATTGTACGTAGTTATGGATGACGGTGAAGCCTTCCAGACACGTAGTGAAAGGAGAGATTTCAGTTAGGAAGAAAGGCTCACTGTTGCAATGTTCAGACACAAAGAGTTGTTTCAAACACTTCCAAATCCGTTTACTTTTAAACATGACTTATGAAAAGTGAAAAGATAAAAACAAAAAAAGGCTATTTGTTAAATTCCCCCCCCCCCCCCAAAAAAACGGGAATGGTTCCGATTTTCTAGGACACTGTTCAGCACCAACCCTCACAGCCGTGTATTCAGGAAGCTGATCATAGAGCTTGGGTTGATGGGGACAATTGAAAGATGTCTTAAAAAGTGTGTGGGGGGGCGGGGGGGAGCGGAACGTAATAGGACTGGAGAAAATACAGTGCAGGGAAAAGGGTGGAGGGAATAATTTGTGGTTTCGCTGATCGACAAAAAAAAAAGTCTGCTAATTTAAGTGCAATGAATTGGAACTGGTAAAACAGAAACATCACAAGACGCTGGAGAATAAATGCTCTTGTGGAAATATATCCCTTCTGTCAGTATTGGTATAGGTCTGGTTTATGTGACATAGATGTGCACATTAAAATATACTCACATCCCGGCAGGGACAGACATGCTTTACATTGTGTTCTTAATGTCTCACAGTGCAGTCTTCAGAGACCCAGTGTACTCAGGATGAACACCATGGATAGCAGCACAGAAGGAAGCCAAGGTAATCTTCGAGTGCTTGGAAATGCTCTAGACAATTAGCCTCCCTGCATTAGACAAACAATTGCCCATAAAAGACAACGATGCCGCAACACTTCACGATGTTTTTATTACGTGCTCCGCCCGTAGTCAGCGAGCGTTAACGTGTTTTTGGAACGATAACAGGCTGCCTGAACTGAAGTATCGTTTTTTTTGTCTTGATGCAAATTGGGAAGGACGGCTCACGGAAGAAGAAAAAAAAGTGAGTCCAAACCTTCTTTTCAAGTGTCATTCGACTTCCCTTTCATTGGTGTGTGTCTTGACTATTTGGTACCCTTAATGTAAAGGCAATCGTTTCTTTGTTCACAGATATTGGTTCATACAGCTTTTTCTTACGAAAATGCTTTTGTAGTGCTTTTGTTCCCTTTGCTGACTGAACTGGTTAGACACTGCTTCAAAGGTAGTCTGAGCTTTAAGTTGTTTCTTGGGAGTTACAAATGTGTGACTAAGGCAAACACTTCGTCAGGTAAAATCAAGAGTATGGCCAATTTTATTGTGAAGAAAAAGAAAAAAAGAAAAAAGAAAAAAAGACCTGCATTGGGAACGAGGATGGACTTGAAATATTAAGACTGGATTGCTTTCTATCATGAAAGGCTGAAATCAATCCTTTTTCAGTAGGTGAGAGGCTGGGTCAGATCCAATGGGCTACTAATGGCTGGGACGACACATCAGCTTTTTTTAAACCAAGAGAATAGTCGCCAGAGAGATTTTGAATTCATGGTAAAGGAGATAGAAACCTAATCCTATAGCACCAAGAACGGGTTAAACAACATATTTCTGTGTGTTTGTAGCTGTGACTGAATATGCAAATGTGTTTCAGTGTTTGTGGGAGCGTTATCTAAGCATGTTCGTGTGAAATATATTCATACATTCCTGTGTGTCTCCTCTATCCTCTCACATTGATTATTTAACCCCTGAACTATACTTGCAGACAGCAACAGTGAAGTTCAGACTGGGGTTGAGTTATACATCTTTTTCACTGCAACACAATATTTGATCCCTGTAAATAAAAAATAGCGATAGGCTAATATTGTTTTTACATTCAGATCAACCTGCATTCACAGGTTTAAATAATCTATTTGTGTTTGAATGAGACCATGTCAATAAATAAAGGATAACAAATATAAAATACCCAAATTTAGAAACTTCAATTATGATACGAGCCAGAATTCAACATATGTCAACATAGATGTGATTTCTTTAAAGAAATGATACTCAGATTGCTTCCCCATACACTGAGATGACCTCAGGTGCTAGTCATAAAACCTCTCCCCTGTTAGCAATGCCTTCTGCATTGTATACAAAGAGCAAGGTTTGTAAAACAGCTCTATCAGCTGGCTGGAACTTCATCTGAACCGCTCAACTCACCGGGAGCCGAGGTCTGCAACCGAAATCAAAACCAACAAAACCCAAACCCAAAAAGAAAAGAAACAGCTATGAGGTTTTGGAGGAGGGTGAAACCCTGCGGCCTCACCCTTGAATCTGCAGCTTGGCAGTGGACCAGTTCAGCTTACTCTGATCACCATCGTCAAAAGGACTCGACACAAACTTTTAAAAAACATCAGGACGTCAGTCCTAAAAACACATTCACATATCACACACACTTATCTTGGATGTCTCCCCCACCTCCTCCTTTGTGATTCTTTCATTTGAGACTGAAATATTGAACAGATATTTGGACGTTTCTTTTTTCTATTCATCGTGACCCTCTCAATTCCGTTCTATCTCTGTCTTCATCCTTTCCTTCTTTCCTCTTCTTTTTCCTTTTTAGCCCACCTTTTGTGGGTTGGTAGCGCGCACGCCCTGCTCGTAAGTGATCCTCTGGCTGATCAGATACTGCGCTGCTTGCGTGGCGGCCGGCGACCCTGTTATGGTAACTTTACGGTTCCGAGTACCAGGAATGAACTCTCCCTTTTTGGAGATCTGGATGCGGGCTCCTGTTAGCTCCTGGTACTCTACCAGCGTTTTCCCTCCTTTCCCCAAAATGGCGCCAACCAGATTCTCGGGCACAGCAATCTCAACCACGTCCTTGGCCCCATCCGCCAGCTTCTCTGTTGCCAATAGGGAGGAGGCCATCAGTGGGGACGAAGCATTTAGGTAACCATTGGATGCCCCTGTAGCAGCTGCTAGAGAACCCAGGGAGAAGCCCCCGAGGCCTGCAGCGGGGTGGCCAGCGCCGCCGGAGGCATCGCTAGCGTAGGAGGCCAGTAGGTTAGCTGCAGCCGCAGCAGCCGGGTTAGCACTAGCTGCCACTGCAGCAAGGACCCCGGAAGCAGCGGCAGGGTTGAGGCCCAGACCTAGGGTGTTAGTGTTGTAGCCGTAGCTGGCCAGCGTGTTGAGGGCTGAGGTGATGGCCAGCAGATCATTGCCAGAGAAGGTGGACATGGTAGCGGGGAAGGCGCCCATTCCTGTCAAGCCGGCCTGGCCCAGGAGGCTGGAGGCAGTGGCAGCTGCCGCAGCTGCGTTGGGCAGCACCTCGGCCGTGTTAGCGTAGGGGGAGCCAGTGGGATTGGAGTTGGCCACGGGGCCCGAGACGTTGGAATAGCTGATGTTGAGGCAGCTGCTGCTCTGAGGGTCCTCCTGGATCTTCTGTACTATGATTTCCACAGCCTTGCGGTTCTGTTCGGGTTCCCCACTGATGGTTACCACCCGCTCCTGAAGGTTGATGCCCTCTGGCTTCTGGGAGAGCTGCACCCAAGCCCCTGACTGCTCCATCACTGCTTTCACTGTGGCTCCGCCCTTGCCAATGATCAGCCCAGCTGTGCTATTGGGCACGATCAGTTTGGCCTGTGGAGAAATAAAAAAAAAAAAGATTGAAGTAGCAAAACAAGGCAACAAGAGAAGGATTTAACAGCATAAATGGTTGACGGAAAGAGGGCTATCGCTCACTGAGTCAGAGTACTATACCAGCCCCCGCTTTACTCAGCGATTTGTTAATCCCAGGGGTTTAGGCTGCAGCTGCCACACGGCTCTGTCTTGCTATGAAAGACTGAAGGTAAAAATAACCACATACTCTCACATTTTCCTGACCCCACCAGACTGTGGGTCATGGCCCAGAGAACCAGTAAGACAGCGGACTAATAAACAAGGTGTCCTGGAAGTGAACTGTTAGTACCACATAGTGACCACACATCTTCATGACCTTTACTGACCGCACACTAGCTCACCTGTTTGACGCGGTCGGGGTTGACGGTGGTCTGTGGCTGCAGTATGCTGACTGGTTCCGGTTTCTGGGCGCTCTGGGGCATCTCGCGGACTTTCTCCGCAATAAAGTTGTGGACACCATTGAGGGCTTCAACTGTACCCTGTATCAGACAGACGCGCTCTGTTGTTCCTGTGATGATAAAGGAGGAAGAGGACAAACACAAGTGATCCGTTACTGTAATGTGCTCTGAGTGGGTACTTGGCGAGCAGATTTGAGGGATTTGCTACGGGTTGGAATAAAAAAATCTACATTTATATTAAGATGTCTTGGCAATGAAAAATGTTTCTTGACATTTCACAAAGAGAACCAATTACTAAGCTGTTCCTCGCTTCCTCCGTTTACACAATCAACAGAGAAACAGCTGAAAGACAGAACCGTGCTTGGTTAGCGAGCCACGGGGGGGGGGGAGGATTCCTCTTCAATGATGTAACTCTTTCAGATAATAATACCGAGCCCGTCCTTGCCTTGCAGCTCCAATAGACTAAACACACGCTTGTTCCTCCTCTAGGCTTTTTTTCTACACCCACATTGACGACCCAACCGGCATTCCGTTGCCATGGTAAAGGGGCCAAGCCGTGGAAACAGGTGATGCAACAGCGAGTCCTTTATACTTGATTGCAGGATTTTTAAAACACTCTCCCTTTTGTATCAACCTTCCTGCCTCTTTAACATTTCACTGTTCTTTGGCTGAAGTAAATATGAAAATATCTCCTGATTTTCTTAGATGACTAAACAGACGGCATGAATCTGAATAAGGTCTATATCTTACTGAGAGGAAAGTGTCACATTTTTCCCATTGATTGAGCAAAATGTGTAAATGGGAAGATCAGCTGATAAGGGGACCTCTGAGTGTCTGAGAGGCACTGCTTTACTTTCATTGTTGGCACTTCCATTTCTAATTCAATTGAATCTAAAATTAAAAGACTGGATGGCACACACACATCTACACCGGTCCTCCTAGCCATTTATTAAAACACAGAAAATGCTAAAATGAATCCAGGGAAATAAGTCAAAGTCAGACCTGATTGGCTTTACGGCACAGACATGTCTAATAATGGATGTAAAAAGTCAATAGGTCAGTTCAAGCATATCAGGAAAAGCAGTAGGATTGTCTAATTGGGCAAAATTGGGGATAGGGCACCTGATCTGCCTGAACTTATTGCCATAGTTATTAAGTTCACCATTATAGACATAAAGGCCTACATAGTGCATAAAAAACATTAAAATAAAACTGTTTTTTCTGAACATGTTACCATAATTCTGACAGTCACCTTATTTTGTACATAAAGTGACCAAAATAAACCAAAATACAAATCCCGCTGAAAGACAAACAAGCAGGTTATACATGCAATCTCTAAGAGGTTTGGACAGAAGCACAGGTGTTACTGTGCTGCACCTGCCGGTCATTCTTGAAGTGACAAAGTGACAAAGTGACAGACTGAAGCCTGTGAGTACAGACAACTTGACCTGTTAGAGATTTTTATGTCGGCCCATAAAATCTGCAGTCAGTTGTCAGTAAAAATGAAACAGATAGGACAAACTTGTTTGTTGTTTCCCATTGTTTCTATTAACAGTGTCTTTGCTGGAGGAAATTGTAAAAGAACATTATTTATTGTGTATTGAAAGCTCTTGTATATGCAGTCAGGATACAAACATAAGGCACCCATTATTAAATATGAGGAGGTTGGAAGTGAAATGTGTGCATGCAAAACTTAATCACACTAGAGGTAAGCATTAAAAAACTGAGGCTGACAGCAATGACTTATTGGAATACTCTACTTCGCTTGGTACAGCATCCTCTAAACATCTCTGCATCTAGAAAGGTTTTGAAGGAGTGACAGTGCTGCATCCAGGTGAGTTCATCCCTAAGACAGAGACCATCACTACAACTTTTGTCCACACCATAAAGAGGACATGAAACTGTCTAAATGATACATTTTTATTCTCAACACGTTTCACTTCTTTAATTGCTTGCATCAGTTTTTGCCTTCCGTCTCACCTTGAGGGTGATGGATTTCAGAATAAAAGCTCTGGGTTTGGAAATGCAGTAAGAGTTGGCAGGAGGGGGGGGGGTGAAATGTGTCAGTGCCCCTGAGCGCACACATCATATGCTTCAGCTTTCCCCAAGAGAACAATATCTTGATCTTGAAGTAAGACAGTTTCAATACTTTCTGTCTTGTTGATTGAGCTTTTCTGTGATGAGACTCTATCTTAGTTTGTCCAAATCCTTTTTTTCTGATTTATTCAGACTGTTAGCATGCCACACATAAAGTATCACTTATAATTACTGTCAACACATCAGCAGATTTTTAAAGTAATTATTCACACTACAAATTGAGCTGGAATGGGTTTTTTTTTCCGGAAATCCCAGTGCTGAATATATTCTTCGTGTCATGTCGTTGCCATATGGCTTGCTTTTCTAAAATGTAAACACTGATTTTAAGGATCTTTTGCAGCATGCTATTTATATCCAGTAAATCAGTGTGCTGGAAAACTTTTACATGACATGACACCCTGACCACACGTTCACAACAAGCCCTGTTGCCGTCTTTGAAAAAAAGACAGTAACCACACCGTGCTTATCGTAGACTTTTTCTGGCATTTAGAATAAAATCATAAGTCATTAAATTACTGACTGTCATGTACCTGGTCCTAACATGCTGTAAGACAGTCAAGTAATGCTTTTTTACCAGTAAACTGATAATGTAGGCAGAAACCGGATACTGTGGGACATTTGGAATAATAGATAGTATCAGTTAGGACTGCAGTAATGCTTACTGCAGGAGGATCTGATGTCTGTCGCATTCCAATTCACCAGGGATTTTAATATTAGAGGGACTACTGACACAAAGTCAGGACCTAAAGGAAGGCTTAAAGACTGCAATTGTCATTTTAACGGGTACGGCTGGCGATATCCTACATTTTTATTATTATATGTCAAGAAATCTCCTGAAAAGACCAAATCCAACAACACATTAGTCCATTGTTCACTTCTTTCCCCAGTCAGACCCAAGACCATTGGTTCCTACTAAATCTTTAAAAACAGGTCACAAGTGTATTGTTTAATTTTTTTGAAAAAGCTCAGTGATTTCCTAAAACAGCAGGGCACTGTAGTTTTTAGTAAAGATGACTAAAACAGGAGCAAATTTGCATTTGTTGGGGACTATTTTCAGCGGTGAATTAATACACATGTGGTGCTTTAGCGAGTATCTGGGGCAGCAGGTCGGTGTATGTGGGATAAACTACAGTGTGCGTGCGTGCGTGCGTGCGTGTGTGTGCGTGCGTGCGTGCGTGCGTACATGGTAATGAAGGAACATGTTACCTATTGTAACAGTTTCTCATTGGACTGTTCTTAGTAGTTTTTGGACAACATTAGAGTTATTTGGCATAGAGGAAAAATAGGCTTTAGATTCACACACAATACTTGTTAGTACTGTAACACCCATAATAGTTGGTTTGGGTCTTTACATGGGATTTGTCGACAATAACAAAAATAGAAAATAGCACCAGACTTATCCTTACTAAAACGGACTTTTGAAGTATGTATCAGAAATAAATATCAGAAACACAAATCAAATACATGACAAGACTTGAGAGTTGCGATAGGAAACTAAAACAAGATGTGAACTTGGAAAACAACGGCTGGTCACGTCACACTGTAAACCCATTTCATGTGAGGACATCTTGCTGTGCGGTGACTGAGGCTGTACAGTCATTTCAGCGAGTTCAGCTCCATGCTAATTCTAACCAACAAATGACAACATTTACAGACTAAAATTACTAGATCTCCAATTATAGTGTTAATGGATGCACATTAATATCTTGTTTACTTACTACCAAAATACTGCACTGTCGTGATTAGTAAAAATGTGTACCTTGTAGCATTAGTTTTGTATGGAATTGCAAAACAGCTTGCAGTAATTAAAAGCAAATCAGGCAATGTCTGGCAACATATTAACTCATTAGTGGGCAAGAAAAGAGAAGCAGAAAATATATATGTTCTACATAATGACTCTCTGCCTCTGCCTCTTTTCATTTCCTTATTAAATCACTATTTTTCCAAATGGCTAGCACTTTAATTCTGTAGGCTATCACTTCAATCCTATGGCTGCTAAAAGTGGCTAGCATAGCAATAGCCAAAATACCTCTTTAAATGATGAACTTCTCCCCTAAACTAGTTGCTAGCATAGCTGCTAACTAGTCACAATTAGCAGCTATGCTAGCCACTAATTTGGGGGAGAAGTGTATTATTTAAAGGGGTATTTCGGCAATTTAGTAATAGACTTCCATAAAGTATGGGGACTGGCAAAAGACGGAATACCCCGACTGGTAAATGTCCATGTTTTTAAAACTCCACACCTCCAGTTTGTAATGAAGGCTTTCAATTAAAATGTATAGTCTATGACCCCAAGTTGATAACCCTGATTGCATCATCAACTACAGTATTTCCACAGGCTGAGCCCTGCTCCTGGTGTAGTAAACTGACCTCCATGTGTAAAATTGGTGGAGTGCCCTTTGAATCGACTGACCTTTGCCGATCGCAAAACAATGGCGGCAGCTGTTCGATTGTGTATAACATCCGATATTAAAGCAGAACAATACTTCAGACTACTACAGCGTGCTACAACTGTTCCTGATGGAAGTTGGTCACCAGGAAGAGCTGTTGTTCACTGGAGGCACAGCCATGAAGCTGGAGAAAGAAAAAGGCTGCGGTTTCCATTAGTTTGAAGCCCATGATGTCATCCCAGACAGAATACTGATACTGTTCTATAGGGAGCGTTAGTGAGTGCAGTAAATATACTGCGTATGAAGCTACAGTTGAAAAACAACTAACTGTGCCTTTGCTGTAGTTTCTTTGTCTTTTTGAGGGAAATACCTCACCTAACGGAATAGTGGTGTTTTCCAGTATGAGGTCACATACTGTGATTGATTTTAATGATCACATAATGGAAAACATACACCCAGTGTTACTATGACATCACAACAGCCTCATCTGTTGTATGCTGTACAAAGTAACTCAATACATGAACTTGGCCAGAGTCCAGCAGCACCAAGCAAAGGGTTTGAAGTTTTGTTTCTAAGTTTGTGTTCAAATCGTGTAACTCCCACGGCTCTCACTGCAGCTGCTTAAATATGCGGATGTGTGTTAGTAGGTGTGAGTAGGTGTGTGTATGTGCTGAATGCGCTGTACGAGTGTGCGAATGCACGGCGTGCTGCATTTATGGGGGCTCAAGTAATTGAGCATGCAACCGTTCGGATGGGTTCAAACCAAATAGTAAAAACAAAACGGTCACTGCCCATGTTTTAGGAGGCTAGCATGCAAACAAACTTTTAAGAGAAGTATGATGTCATTGTATCTGGCCTGAACTCTCTCAACTACCAGGAACCAAATCTGAGAGAAACAGTGAGCGGGGAGGAGGAAAAAGGAAACTTGGCATGTGTTGGAGCAGCTTGACTACAGCTGGGACAGGGGTCATGTCTACAGAGAGAGATTGAAACAGGCTATTTCTAGGCCTACCCCCCGTGCCCCCTCGCTCACATACAATCATGTATCATTCACACCCTTCACTATCTCCGCTCATCCATCTCAGTCGGCCACAGCAGGGCCCAGTTGTACCGTTCCTATCAAGACCTTTGAATTCAGGGTCTCATGTCTTACATTGACAGATGGGAGATGTGAGGTGGGTGGGAGTTTCAGACTGAGCCATCACAGAAAGGAGTGCAGAAGAAAATGGCTGCATCGCTTGCTGTCTGTCCCTTGATTTCTCTAGTGTGCGATTGTGCTGTAGTTGGAGTGTGCCCAGGCTGCCGCAGGATGAGAGGTGAGGGCCTGGACTGTGTGTAATGGCATTAGCATGCTATATTAGCCCAAACTGCAGCTGTTTCAACAATGAAGGAAGGGAAAACCGATGTAGCTGATAAATTTGACATACGGAACTGCTCGCCTCTAAAATCCAGGACTGGATTTTGTATCAACATCTATATGTTGCTGTTACAAACTTCACCAAGTTGCCAATAATGAATACAGCTAGAGGTTTTGAAAGCTTTAGCCTGTACTGACTTCTCAGAAAGCGGCACTCTCAGCTATTGTGTAGTGTACAGTAGCAGTCGTTTCATTTTACTTGTGTGGGCCAGAACAAGCACCCAATCAAATCCTTGCCAGCACCCTCTCCCTAAACTCCTCTTCTCACTCATCACGATAATGAGTAGGGGGATGGGCAGAGCAGGTGGTGGCCTATGAAAACATCTACAATCCAAAGAGAGAAATAAGGATACATATCACTCCTTGTTCCTATGCCAGTGAAGTAGTCATACTTCATTCCCTTAAACATAGTTGGCCTCGTATGTGGAGAATTTCGAGCCGTGCCCTCCGAACACGCATCCGTTCATCATGGCAGACCAAAACAGAAGCAAGGTGGAAGAAAAAGTACAGAACAAATATTTGCTCGCACATCCTCCTTTTCCTCTCCCCCAGTGCCGAGTAATTCTTTGCCACGATTCTGTCAGTCCAATATATCAAATGTAACTCCCAACAGAATCGGTCTAATTCAACCCATGTTGTGCATTTTTTCTTGTACAGTAGGCGTAACATCTTGTGTTCTCAATAATCTAAGGATCAGCTGAACTTGCAGAGGTCACAGGACTGATTCAATAATGAAGGTAGCCATTATGACGCAAAATTAAGTTCTGGGGGAAAATCTTTCTCTACTTTTGCTGTTTTATAGTGGTAGTTGCGTAAAAGAGGACTGACTGTGAACCCTATCATTTAAAAACATCTGTAATATTTTTTCACATGCATATCTTGCACTACTCGTATTTCATAAGTCTTGTGCACTTACCTTAACCCTTACCTATTTCCTATGTAAGGGTTTTGTTTTATACTAAATATGTATACAGTAAAAAGTGTACTACTACACAGGGATTATTTGCTTGCATCAGGTATCACAGAAAACATCTGGACCTAATAAGCAGCGAGATGCTCAGCACCTGTTATTTTTCAGCAGGTTGAAGCCTCCTCTGAGGCATGAAGGACGAACACCCAGACTCCTCTACGGCTCAGCCATTTGTGTTTGCAGGATAAGATGGTTCAGCTTTAACCTCCATGTGATAGGGGTCACCGAGCTGCACAACCATCCTTCTCCTGTTGCCCGTGAAACTCTCCGGCATAATTAATGTTTTCGATGTATGCCGTGCCCTCTGCGTCACAGTATTTGTGCTCATTTTTTGGGGGAAATAAAATGGAAGCCCCGTTCATTCAATTTCCCCAGAAAAGTAAGTGAATGCACCGGCATCTGACAGCTGTTAACGGCACTGTCCATGCTCAGAAGCTTTTTGGCTAATGTTCTATTAGAATATTTGTTTAAATATGAATATAAATAACCTTGTAATGTTTTCAGTTCATTTAGTCGTGTCAAACTAAAGTGGGACTTCTTACCTTTCTAACGGAATATCATTTTAACCCTTTACTTTAGCTTTGTCTTTACAAGAATCAGCAAAATGAAGCTAATACCGGTGAATTTGCCGTGCGCTACCCCTGGCCATACTCGGACAGCCCTATCTCCACTGCTGTAAAAACTCACTGGGCGCTGCTGGTTTTTTTAATAACAAGTCGTCCAAATTAACATCAATGCTGTCAACACATCCAGGACCGTACTTCTGTTCTTCACAATGAAATGGCATGCTTCAACAACTCCAAATGACGCAGTAAAAGCTCCTTAATTTCCGCTTTGAATGTAAAGTTATACCGCCACCTGAGCGTCGCCCGCACATGCTTACTGCTTTCTCTCATCAAAATCTGACACGTAAATGTCCATGTACATATATGAAAATCCACACATATATTCTTAGATGTGTATGAATTCATTCTATTTGCACTTTTGGGACGTCGCCCAGGAAAAGCACCGCGAAAAGACTGGAAACAGCGTCAGACCGGATGTGTCCGGATATGGCCAATGGCCGAACATGGAAAAAGTTACATTAACATCTACATGCATGTTTAATCCCTCAATGACATACAAAGAATCAAGTCCAAAGTGTTTATGATTGGTTTGTGATTAAAATAGATTGCAATTACTTTGGGGAAGCCAAATGAAGAGGACATATCAAATGCTCTCTTGCACCAAAGCATCACTCCTTCAGCTGGGTAATGAGTCAGACCACTCCTCTCATACATATATATATATATATATATATATATATAAGCTTTAATGCTCATCGATTTTAATAACTGAGCGTTCATTCTTACCTGGGTAGAAGTCTTTGGATTTGGACAGCTTAATGGTGGCACCCGTCTCTTTCTGCAGTTGTACGATGGTCTGGCCGCCCTTGCCAATTATAGAGCCGGCTGCATAGCTGGGGATCAGCACCTTCAGGAAGTACTCACCCTCCTCTGGCGGAGAGACACACAAAGTGGGAAAGAGTCACATCTCGTGAAGTAGCTCTGTACATCAGCATATACACCATACTGGTGCCCAATCCCCCAATATCCTGAGCAAGCAAATACATCACAATGGGGAAACATAGCTTTGACATATATACGGGGAAAAGCAATAATAGAATCTTGTGTCTGTATTCCTCTGGTGAAGGAAGGTATTTGGAAAAAAGATTTTGCATTTTGAGTTCCTTGTTGCTTTCAGTGTATTCACATTTTATCAGAGACTGTGACATGTTCTGTGTCCTGTCCCAGATTTCTTGTAGAGTAAATGATGACCTCCTTTCCAGTTTGCAGAGGTCTAATTTTAACTGTTTTCAAGGAGTTTTAGAAAACCTCTGACTAAATACAAAGCCAGGTCCTTTGTCACTAGTAATTATTTACACGTGGATAAAAGGAATGTAGAATAAACAGTCCAATCTGACTGCACAAGGTAGCCTGTATATTCTAAGAAAGAAAGTTACACACTTAGGACTAAATGCAAACACATGAAGTGTTCATGAATGCCAATACAGAGTGATCCTTTGTAATTAACAGACATGAGAAGAACATATGGGAACCAATCCCACAGATGGTCTAAATCTCCTCCATTTTGGAAGGGGCTTCTGTGGCTTACTGTACAGTGGCTGGTAGCAGTCAGTGATTGACAGCCCGTCAGTTGGAAGAATGTGCCGGCAAACATGTTTCTCCCTTTCAGTTGTGGAAGTTCCT
Source organism: Sander vitreus (assembly GCF_031162955.1). NCBI lineage: Eukaryota > Metazoa > Chordata > Actinopteri > Perciformes > Percidae > Sander > Sander vitreus. Next base: position 26,449,333 of record NC_135867.1, read on the forward strand.
TTTCTTGCAATGCTAATTAAGAATGAATCCGCACCAAAGTGGGCAGTGTACGTCCAAGAAAACCCTGATCACATTGAGTGTGCTAATCTAGTAAAAAGCAATCCACCATATATATGGCGCTTGGCCCAAATATAATTAAAAAAAACCTGACAACATCAAAAGTAATGTATCTATAGATGTGGAGTGGCTTTGATTCCCCACTGAATTCCAAATATTACAGCGGTGACATCATGGTAAACACTTGGTTCAGGTGCGTTCGTACCACTGGTACAAATCATCTCCTCTGCATGCTGGTTTCGATGCAATGACGTCATGTTCGATCCTTTTCAGCTGCCTCAAGGGTGACGTCACTCGAGCGGGCAGAGATGTAAAAAGGCACTGTCCATCTTTGTAGGGCCAGATTTCTAATACGTTTTCAGGTGTAGTGTGATAAGAGATTTCGGAACGCAGATGCCAAAGCCACACGGTCGGCCGACATGTCACTGCATCCTATGGTTTGTGGAGGGTATCGAATGTGGGGGGCTTGACCGGCATGGCGGGGAGACAAGACGGATGGATGGAGGCGGACCGCCCTGCACTGAGACCAACCTGTTGCCTCAGTAATGCACTCATTAGATTCAGATGTGAATGAACATGGCACTGTGACATTAAGGAATTTCACAGCCTACAAGGAGCTCTTCTCCTTATTGCATTCATATGCCCCTCGTGTTCCATTCAGACACAGGCTTGTTTTTGTGCACATCACACGTAATCAATGGCTCTGACAAATATGCGGACAATGACACGATTGTTAACGGAATTTCACTTTTGATTTAGATTAATTAGCCATAGTTGGGGCAAGAATCCCAAATCCCAGAACATATCCCGCATGCGTTTACCTGAGAGCACAGACATGAAATGAAAATGTACATCACCATCGAAAGCTAGTAAATATGTCAGGTGCTGGTCAATATGTCATTTTTTTTGACCGGAGAACATCCTAGAAAGAGAAATAGCAGATAAACCTGAACATGGACATCACATAACCAGCTATGTTCATCTCTGGCCATTGTCTGATCTTTGTATTTCAGGCTATATTGCAGTCAGCTCTTTGCTTTTCTCACGATGAATAACAATAAAAATGACCTTGGTGGAAAAATAAAGATCATGCATGTCTGACACGGTTGCCGTAAAGCTTCTGAGCCCTCACTCCTATTACAAGATATCTGATACCGTAGCTACACAAGGAATTTAATTTGAATGACGCTGATTGCAGAATGCAAACATCCAAAGACCTGTTGTTGACAGGGAAGCCAAAAACCCACTGCGTAACTTTCTACTCCTCTTCAACCAGAGTAAACCCAGCAGGAGAGGAAGCCACTAAGATTCTCTCCATTGCCCTCACAGCCATGGTGGCTGTCATTAGTCAATAATTAATTCTGCCCTAGTGTCTGAGATCACAGTAACAGGTTTTAATGGCGTCATGTGGTAGAGTAAACATGGCAATCTGTTGCTGCAATCCGCCAGGGAACGGGAGCAGTCGGGGCACATTGGGAAGCTCAGCCAGTGGGGTGTTAGTTCAAACCCCTGCCTCCAATGCTGGAAGGATGGCTTGGAGGAGAGGCACGGACGCTGAGCCAAATGTGTTTAGTTAAGTCACTCAAGGGGGGTGGGTCAGGAGGAAATGCCTTGTGACCGTCCTCCCTCCTTTCTCACTACCCCTCCAAGTACCCATTCTGCATTTCAATGGACTAACCTGCTGCTGACAGGCAGCAAGGACGATGGAACAAAAATGAGCAATAACGGACAAATGAGCCTTAGGTGTTGGAAATTGCACGCACTCTATCATGATGGATAAATTCAACAAGTCAGACAAAAAGAGTTTGAGGCTTACCCATTCTGAGATCTGCTGCTTCTCAAGTCCTCTGTCAGATCGCCATCAATGCCGGGGCACAATCTCTAAAGGGGATCTGAACGTTAGCCTCGGCATAGGTGCAATGGTAGTGTTGAGGAATGCGGCCAGTCGACTTTTTCCACCGAGGTCTAATTCATCAGTGGGTGCAGAAAAAGAGATTTCACCGCAGCATCCGAGCCATGCCTGCAGCTGGCCAGAGCCTCAATTGTCTGAAAAAATGCTAATGCAGGCTCTCAGTGTTTTCAGTGAAAGACGGCACGCATTGTTCAAGCCTGCATCGGTTTGAAGGGGGGGGGGGTCTTCCCTGCCGCATCACCCTTTTCACTGCTCTCATCCATATTCATCGAGTGGCCTGTCCGTCTGCAGCAGCACGCAGGACTGACACCTCGCTCGGCCAATGGGTAGCCTCCTCCCTCAAGCACGTCATGTCCCCACCCCCCCGGTGCCGGTCCCAAAAAATTGAATTTTCTCCTCTACTCCGCCTCTTTTGACGCAGCACTATAAAGTATGGCAGTCCATTCACTCACTTTCTTTAGTGGAAAGTGACAAAGGTGAAGTGGCTTGGGGAGCGGGCTTCAGCGCTGAATGGGGAAGCATGTAGAGTGACCTTCAATAGTGGCTGAAGAGGTCTACGGATAACATAAGCAGATGATGAAGGAGGTGGAGGAGGAGTGATCTGAGACAGCGTGCCTTACGCCACCCACCCTTCTTTCCTCCTGTCCCCCACCCCCAATCCCTTAGACGGCCATGTTTGAGAGGGCGGAGGGGCTCATCAACCATTGCAAATGGCAGTGCCGCAGAATGGTGGAGGGGGGTGATGAAGCCAATCACTACGCCTATAAATCTTACGCCGAGAGGTATCTTAAGCGACTGAATGTGTGTAAAAACTGCAATGTGCATGTGTAAGTGCCTGTGTGTGGACATGGGATGTCCAACTTCATTTAATAGTGCTTTCCAGGGAACCTGCAAAAAGGGAACTCCTTTTTTTTATCCTGGCTGCTGATTAGTTTCATCTACAAATCAAACCCTAACATTGTGGCCCGTTTGGTTTTGGAGCGAATGGCTTCCAGAAAATTCTAATATTCACTGAGAGATGCTCTACTATATAGACACAGCCTCCCTGTAGACTCCACTCCCTCACACGGTCTATCTATCTCTCCTTTTCTCTCCGCTTTGCTCTGTCTTCATTTCTATCGCTCTCTCTCATTCTCTCTTTCACTGCCACCTGGCAAATTCACAGTCCGCTCACGTCACATCGCTCTGCAAGGGCACCTGTGTCCTTCCCACCAAAAAATATTTGTAAAAACAAAATACAGCCCACATTCCTGTGCCAACCTTTCCATTAGTAACATTACGAGATCATACATAATCCCTCAGCCACACAACCTTTTGGAAGGCACATGCTTGCCAGCAACATGGGCTCAGAGTATGGGTAATTAGGGAGAGAAATGAATGAAAGATGCTCATTCTGAGGAGAGAAGGGCAATGCTGATAAAAGAGGAGTCATTTCGCTCATTCAGTGTCCACAGCTCGTAATGCACAACGAGGGGGCTCAGCTTTGAAAGAGCACAGGCTTTCTTCTCTTTGTTGGAACTGCCAGTCATGTTAATGATCAGTTCAGTAGGAATAACGTGATCAATATCAGACGTAGTCGAGGGGTTGGTGATTACAGGGACGGCTGAGGATTATCAGGCAGTCTACCACTACCGGCAGACAAGGCTGTGGGTTTGCAGTGTGATGCATGTAGATCACATGAAACGGGAGGTGATGCTAAGACACATTACATAAAGCACAGGGTGACAAGATATTTATAAAAAAAAAAAAAAAGCATCCGTTTTGTGTGGGAGTCATCACAAATGGTCTAAATGTGCATTTCATGTGCACATATACAGAACGCTTCGGTTCCCGAGCTCAGCCTGCAGTGCTGTGGTCCAAATTAGCCTCAGATACTTATCAGAATGGCCAGAGGATTGGCTGCCATTTCACCTCTGTAAATCTAATTTTGATAAGCTGCTGCATTTATATGCTAACACCTTAGAGACAATGCCGGGCTAAGTTGAACCACATAAATGTCATTTATTTTAGAATAAAATTCCTTGAATACATTTAAATTGATTTTGGAGAGCAATAAAGGGCCTGCAGAGTGTTTTCACAGAACACAGATGCTGCTTGGCTCAACTGTTCAGGTCAAACTATACACCAAATAAATTGTACATGTTAGAAATCAACCATGTTAAAGGACCTACAAAATGAGTTATTCCTTTGCATGTTCAGTTCATACAGTTCCTGAATCTTAACATTTATTTTAAGATGGTCACCATAGGTTGTTGTGGTGACAGAAAGCATACTGCATAACACCTACTTTATTATAATTTGCATTATGAATTGCGTGTTCACCTGGTTTTCTAAAACGCACAAAATAAGGGCAGTTAGACACTGATGCTTACAAATGGAATGTTCTCATCGTTTTCCTTGATGAAGTGATCGGGTATTCTACACAGATAGGATCTTGTTTAGGAAGCCGTGTGGAAGACCTTTGCCTGTGAGAAAACGAGGCAGCTTCTTCAGTTAGTTCAGAGTTAGACCATCATCAGGACTGGATTCATTGTGCAGCAGCAGATTCTAGAGGTAAAGTGGGGCTGTGATAGAGAGATGGCTTGAAAAGAACACGGAGTCAGGCTGGTAAAACGGTGTGCAATGACAGCAGTACAAAGTCAGAGCTGTCTGTGTGAATTGTGCATTTATTACGTTTTTCCAAATGCAATTCATATCCCCTGGATATTGGATGGGGGAGATCATGGTGAAGTGGAGGAAGCGTGGCACTATGTGACTTCTCTGTTCTACAGTAGAGCTGCACAATCTATCTTTTTCGTATCGCCACCGTGATATCAACTGTAATAAACGCAATAAACACATTGCGAAGACACTCAGAGATCTTTTGAAAAAGAAAGAAAGAAAATATCAGTAAAAAACTGTACATTTAAATGTATCTGTCTTTTTTTTTTTATTATTCAATGCAATGTTCAATTTGTTCAATAAAATAATGTTGGAAATGATTTGCTTTCATTTGTTTTAAACTCAACAAGCAATGTGTTGTATCTGAGCAGAATACTGAAAGCAGCAGAACTGAGTAGGCCTACACTTTAATATCGGTTTATTTATCACAAGTAATACTGTTATCGCGATATTCAACAACGGTATCGCATATCACATATTTTCCTCATATCGTGCGGCCCTATTCTACAGTGGCTTTAGGGGTGCTGATGGAGGACATACGGGGCTGAATCTGATCTAAAAACACTGTCCGGTGGCACAAGGGTCCTTATGTGCCTTGCTGAAATGACATTTCTGAGGGGGCAGTGAGGTGCTGTAAAGACACACTCTTGTTAGAAATGGGATATAATGCTGCTGCTATCATGGAACGGTGGGATGTCTCAGACACAAAGACAGACAAAGCAAATCTCAGTGACATATGGCGAAGAGACTTTCTGTTCTCCACGGATGTCTAATTAACATTAAGTTCCTGAATAAGTGGTCCCTGTGAGCCGCAGACCATAACAATCACAAGCTGAAATAAGATGTACAGTAGCTGGCACACTGAATCAGCCGTCATCCCGGCTACTGCACTCCGACATCTTACTGATGAGTAATAAAGCAAGTGTGTGCGCGCGCACACACACACACACACACACACACACACACGCCTCCTGGTTGATTCTGTATTGGCCGCCACTATTTCTCCTCCACAAAAACAAATCAGGATCAATTAGCTTAAAATGGCGCTGCAGTGTTTCTGTAGTCCTTCCCCACACCAAGTAGCTCTCATTGTCCTCACTACTCCCCCGTTTTTCTGTGATGTGCTTGTTACATTTCCAATATGTTATTATCCTTCAATTTAAAATGTGTGAGTCCCAAAGCTCCTAATTTGTCAACACCTACACGGCCCAGCTCTCCCCGTACACTTACTGTAATTGTACCATTATATAGTGCGCTAACGGGTCATGCAGCCTAAAAGCTGGTGTGGCATCAACATCATGACAGGCTAACAGATGCTGAGATTTGGCTTACCCCGCTGCAACCTATAAATAACCTGACTTTGATAGGAATCTAGGCTACAAGTGGTTATAAGACTATCTATAGGCTTGTATGATTTTCACTAGACGCTCTTCCTGCTTAGCTCACCTCAACATTTGTACTCAAAAAACGTACCCACGGCTCCTGACCGTGTTCCATTCCACAAATCGAAATCAGCGTAATGTCAGGCCTGAAGCAGAATCTCCCAGAGCTAGATACTAAACCTACAGGCCATCAGGAATCTCAGGTGAACACCAGAGCTCTGTTATTTCACGTCAGCGTTCACAAGTCAGCACTGAACCGTCCAGGATCAGAGAGTGGTGTTCCCTTTAAGGTCAAACAGCGTCTAGGGCTGGACAATACATCGCTATCATATTTATTTCGTGATATGAAACTAGATATCGTCTTGGTTTTGGATATCGTAGTATTGCAATATGACACATGGTTTTCCTGGTTTTACAGGCTGCATTACAGTAAAGTCATGTGATTTTCTGAACGTACCAGACTGTTCTAGCTGTTCTATTATTTGCCTTTACTCACTTAATTAGCACATTATTGATGATTATTAATCCAAAATCTCATTGTGGAAATATTTTATGAAAGTACTAATAGTAAACCCTACAATATTGTCCCAAATATCGATATCGAGGTATTTGGTCAAAAATATTGTGATATTTGATTTCCTCCATATGTCCCGCAGCCCTAAAACAGCTACACTGTCCACATTGTATTCAGGGTTGTTAGGCCATTAAGACATTATGAAGAGAAGTGACACTGTTACAGTGGGAGACATATTTGTTGTCCACAGGCAAGATGTTTGACTCCACAACTGATTCACAGGATGTCAGCATTAAAGGAAACCGCAATGCCATGTCTGCCATATGTTCTCTCTGTTTCTTCCCCCTGTGATCTGTCAACAAAGACCTCCTCACATAGTGTTGCTCAGGAAATGTTCAGATTTATCATTGGCCTCTGCAAACGACATCATAAGGGAATCCACACCAACAGAGGGTAATTGTAAATACTTATCCCCTTTGTATTATTAAAGTCTCTCCACACAATCATCTCTCCACTGAATGATAGACTTGATAGCATAACTCCAGATGTGGAGCACAGAGGTAATTGGGTTCATAATTCAAAGCTGACCCGAGGAGGCCACTCACTCAGTCAGGCTGCTGCTCTCCCTGCTGGGATGTGAAGTAAGAGCCATAAACACCGCCAGTGTTTCAGAGTGCCAACTGCACAGGTGGAGCATGTTAGAGCCTAGAACATGCAGCCAGCATACATAGTCTCTTAATTTGCATGCAGTGGGACTCATAGTGATGCCAGTGTTTTGTTGTTACAAGTGCATGCAAAGGCTTCTACAAACAAAAGATTGGACTTCATGTGGTGGACACACGGTGGATGAGTTGCTTCTTGTTGTACATCTCTCTTACCTCCAGTGTTGGTGCGCTTGGTACAGCCGGCCTCCTCCGCCGGAGTTTCCAGCGGTCGCTTGCGGGAGTCCGGGTTATCAGCCTCCATGAGGGGCTGCTGCAGGCTGTGGAGGTTAGGATTAGTGTATATCCCGTTATGGTCCACGGCTGCTCCGACACCACCAGCCATCATCATCGTTTCTCCCAGGAGCTGTAGATAGATTTGCGGTATCCCCCCTCACACACAAGACACACACACACACGGCGCCACTCAGCACCACATAGCCTGACAACGCGCACCGCGATATGAACGACAAGTTTTTTTTTGGGGGGGCTCAAACGGTCTCAAATGGATCAAAATGTCAGAAAACCCCGGGATCAGAGTCTCCTCTTTCCGGCGCTCTGCTGCTCGTCCAGCGCGTCCCTCACAGAGCTAAATATAAAAAGCCCAATGAGTGAAATGTGCTCATTTAACGCGCTGCCCGTCGCTCCGACAGCATGCTCCTTATTGTTGACGCGCAGAGCAAAGCCCGCTGCTTAAAATAAAGCAGCACAAGAGTCTGAGAGCCGATCAGCCATTAGGACAAGTGCAACAGCTACGCAGAGGCAAAGGCGCTGGAACATAGCTTTCTTAAGTCATCTTCACGCCATGTTTCTCTGTGCAGCTGTTGTTATTGTTGCCTTTGTAGTGCAAGACGGGAGAAATAGAGTTGGAGAGCTCCGGAGAGGACTACAGTGCCACTGACCGGCTGAAAGACGAGGCCAATAAGGCAAAGATCCATCTGTGGGAAGCAATATGCACCAAAGTAGTTGTTTTTTCATTTACATCTTTAGAAAAAAAAACATTAGAAACATTACATTAGTTTTCTAGTTTGGTTTTCCTTTTCCTTTTTCTGAACCTCAAAATAGAACACCTAAGGTAAAATGAGAACAGCAGTGGGACCTTCATGATTATGTAATACTAAGCACTGGAAAAAAATGTCACTTGATCCCATGTTCAGTATTCAAATCTACTTCATTAGATACATAGATTTTTATTGATACAGAAAATAAATAAAGAAAAGTGGTGCAGGTATGTCTGGAATTCTCCAGTAACAGGTGTCACTGTCCTGAGCCACATTAGAGTCTCAGGAAGATGAACTGGAAAGGAGTAAATAATCCCACGCCATTGGCATCAGTGTTGACTTGTTTAAAATAACATTCTGAAAGTCAACATGAACTCAAATTAAAGGAAGAACACGGTAACAACACAGGCGATGAATACCCAACAGACAACCAAAACAGTGAGTGTATAGACCCAGATGGGATTTATTAATCTGCAAATCTACAGCACATCATCTTAATGTCAGCTCTACACACAGTTCCTTTTACTGTCACCTACATTCAGTATTCCACCACAAAGCAGAGTGGTACTGTTTTTGGTGGCTAATGTGATGTTGGATTTTGTAACTACCGTCACAACTAAATGTAACTGTTCAGGAATACACACCCCTGAGAAAATCCTTCACGTCCCACGTGTAAATAAGGCAAAACCTTCAGTCTCAGGGTTTCCCCCAGTGTATTGTAAGCCTGGTGGCCCACCAGGCCTAAGTTGCCCCCCACCAGGCCTTAACCACTGGGAAGTATTTTTGAATATATTTTAAGACGTCTTTAAAACGGTTGGAAACTTACACATAGTCATATTTTCAAATCTCCAGTTAGCTTTTAGCTCTGACTTAATGTGCGGCCCTGTGGAATCTGTCTTATAGCTTTTATAAATTGTCGATTCCGTCCATGATTCTGTTATCACAGAAACTATTGGGCTCTACATAAATGCTGCCATCAGTCTGTGATCGGGCCATTGTAAAAAAATAAATTAAAAAAAAAGACATTTTTCTGGGGGAAACCCTGAGTCTGAACCGTCAGGACTTCCACATGGAAACACAATGCACTGTTTCTCTTATGTCGGTGGTGTCTGAGCTGTACTCTCCTCTGTCCTAGCTGGAGCATCCTTCTCCTCAGTGTCTTGTGCTTTGGCTGACTCCAGTTCGGAGCCAGCTGAGAGAGCTGACACCCTGAGGGCGAGCCGCTCCAGGACCAAATCAGCAGTGCTGGTGAGAGAATGCTGAAAAGACACGGAGCAAAACAACATCAAATGAGATATACAGTATGTAAGACAGATTTGAGGAAGTCTGTTGAATTCATTTGCAGAAGAGAGCAAATGTCAGCACTGAGCTCTGCTCTAGATATGACACAGCAGCTGCCTGGTTGGGTCTGTGTTGAGCTGGTGTTGGACATGTGAGGGCGACAAAGCTGAAAAGGAACATGAAGTGAGATATTTATGTTTTATAACAGTTAGTGGGAATCTTTTCTTTGGGGTTTGCGGTTGATGTTGCGATGGAGAGTGATGCTATAAGAGGCATCACATAATCACTGAAAACATCAATTCAATGTAGAAAAGCAAATAAAAAAGTGTTGTTTTCATTGTCTAAGTAGATCTTTGTGTTGGATCTCTTTCACGCTCTCTCGAGCTTGCTTTTTTACGTGAAAATTGATTGTTTTTGACAATTACAGGCCACCACAGATCAAAGGAACAGAGGAGACAAAACATGCAAAGGGCCTGTGAAATCAGTTCTATTCTGCGGCAATTTCTCCTGGTGGCCAGCGGAGGTCAGCAACTACTTGATGCTTCAAGTCTTCTTTTACCCAGTTCAAGAGCGTATTCTTTTGTGTTTGACCTAGTGAGCAGATTATCTAGCTATTGTGGCAATATGCACAACAAAAGTAAGCTCAACAGCAGAGAGGCACTGGCCCTGACAGGAAGCTACATGTATCTGTTAGTGGTATCTTGGATTGCTGTGAGGCCGTTTCTGCTACATACCTGTAAGATATGCAGTCCCTTCAGTGTGAGGACAGCCAGCTCTCTCAAACCGTCCCCAGTCAAGTCTAAGTAGATGATGGACAGCAAAGGACTCTTGAAGCTCCGCCTCCACTGCAGCTGAAACTGTCCGTCTCGTCCTCTCCCTGCCGGCTGGAATTTGTAACAAAGAAGTTCCTGCATGGCACACAGGCAGATAACACAGTCATCATCAAGATCTCGCCACATCAGTCGGCCATTCTAATTATCGACGTGGCACATTGTGTCATGTTCCATTACATTCCATTGCTCATGACCTACTGTATGTCACTTTTTTAAGGCCCTGTCTGGTTTGGCACCTCCTTGTATCTCCGAGCTGCTCTCCCCTTATGACCAAACACGCTGCCTGAGATCCTCAGGCAACACTCCGTTATCTGTTCCGCTGTCACGGCTAAAAACCAAAGGTGACTGAGCATTTGCTGTTAAAGCCCCCTAGGCTTTGTTATTATCTATGTAATGTTGTTGTAGTGGGGAAGGGTAAAGGGTTAATGTTGTGTCTACAGTATTGGTAAAATAAGTCTGTTATGGATGGAAAATCAATAAATATATGTGTTAAAAAAAACAAGTGTTGTGTGTGTATCAAAGCCTGACATATCTTCCTTCTCTGTACCATAGAGCTCCATTATTGTCCAAAAGCTATTTAAAAACCCATAAGTGAGCCACACTGTTGCACTGGTGACATGTTCCCTTATTACCATGAATACACACACTGTAGTTTATTTTGACTTAATTCCACACACACACACACACACCGTCCTACAGATACTCACTAGAGCACCAAATATGTAGTAATCCTGGCTGGGAATAGTACCCAACAAATGGCCTATGTCCTCCTGTTTTAGTCATGTTTGATAAAAAACTACAGTGTCCAGCTGTTTTAGGATTGTAGGATGTATTTTTATTTTATCAAAAAGATGTACGTCCTCAGTAGGAACCACTGAGGTTGGAGCTAAGGACACCAACAGGTTTTGAGAGAAGTTTTGATCTTTTCATGGGATTTATTGACAGTAAAATAAAATCTAGACCAGATATGACCAATATGACCAGCTTTATCCTATTATTAGTCTCGCATTGCCAGACCCTCCTCCACAGCGCTGCGGAGGAAGGTCTGGATAGTCCACACAGCATTCTGGGATGGGAGAAAAACGTGCCCTGGTTTATTGGCATTTCTTTAAACCAATCACAATCGTCTTGGGCGGTGCTAAGAGCCGGACGGAGCCACGGTGCCTCTGCAAAATAGCCTCTGGAAGGAAGTAGTTTTGGTGGAACACGTACGTTCAAAAGGTTTTTTTAGTCGTGCAACAGAAAACTCAGATTGGACAGATAGTCTAGCTAGCTGTCTGGATTTACCCTGCAGAGATCTGAGGAGCAGTTAACCATAGTCCTCAGAAATCCACCAGAGTTTAAAATGCCAACACAAAGGAAGCAGTAGGTAATGGATATCCGGCCTAAATGAGTGAAATCATGTGGAATTTCCGTCGGCAACGGAGCAATCCCTGAAGTGGAATGTCATGGATATAGACCATCCTATTATTAAAGTCCATTAGTAAAGAGGAGCTCTGACCTGCCCGTATGTTCCCAACAGCACCTCCTTCTGCCCGTCAAAATCCAGGTCAATGACCAGAGCACAAAGCACAGCGTCCCACTGGTCACTCTCTGAGAGGCACACCGATCGAGACAAACCTTGCTCCTGGACATCTCTGAGGACACACAGACAGACACAGACAAACAAATACTGTAACACACTGTTCTCAACTCAGCCTGGAGCCAAACAGTCTGAGTGAAAATGCACAAAACCAAGTGATTACTCCACTGATATCTTTATAAAGTCATCAGATTCTGACCTGTAGACAACTGCCATCTCTATACTACTGGTTACTAGGAGGTTGTAGCTTTCCATTTCCACACCTGAAAAAGGAAAGACACAGACAATCAAAATGCTTGATTTTTTATCACAGTGACGACCAAACATAAATTAATAAATAAGAAGAAAAAGGACAGACATGGCTACAAGTCTGAAGATGGGAAACTAAAACAGAGCTGGAACATACTTTGCTCTCCGCTGGGCTGGTTGGGCTCAGTCTGGCAGCTCAGAGGGAACAGCAGCACTGAAGAGATTGGACTGTCGAACTGGAACCGCCAGCTCTGCAAAACCTCTGATGAAAACAGATACATTATATAGCCTTAAAACAGTAGCATGTTGTAGTCATTCAACATAGAACCAAGATGGAAAGGACCAGTTTTTATACTCAAATTGACAAACTAAGATCTTTGCTTCCGACATTAACATAGTATTTGTAAAGTCCCTGCACACCCACAGGTGATTTGATTAGACTTTGGCTGTATCTGAAATCACTCCCCATTTACTATGCACTATTCTTACTGTCCACCAGTGCCTGAATGAATGTAATATGTATTCACTACGTAGTGCCCTCAACAGTTTCCACAATGGAATGAAACCAGTAGCATCCATAGCATGTAACTTAGTCTCTGCTAGCAATCCCACAATGCATAGCATTAAAACGGAGCAGGGGGCTGCGTTGTGTTGATTGGTGCATGGTTTTAAGTTACCAGTGAGAGTACTAGTTGGAGTCCAGCTGGAGTAACAGAAATACTTGAAAAGCTTATCAGACGCCAAATCACTCCACAAGGGTTTGTAAAACTCACAGACTGAGAGATTTTTACATCTCTGGATAGCTGCCACAGTGGCATCTAGCTTATATTTCGTCAGAACGATCACAAGGTCAAAATACGGCGTTTATGTTAGAAACCAATCCACCAGGAATGGGAGTTTGCATGCATTTGATTGGCCAACAGAGCGCCTTGCTGGATGATGTCACATTGCGTTGCAGCAAAAGTTGAGCCTGGTTAATTTTTTTTTCGGCAGGTGAGGTGACCCTGCATTGTTTTGACAGTAGACGTGTTGAAATGAATCAAATAATCGATGCATTGAATCGTGGACGTGGACGATGCTGCATCGATAATCGGCCGGGCCATAATCGATTATTTCTGTTTACAATTTAATGTAGGCCTAACAACATTTCTGTTTACATATTCTGTTATGTTTTGCACATTCAGGAAGTGCTGTAGTTTTATGTATCCAATTTATTTAGTATTAGAGCACTGCAGAATGTTTTGTTTTTGAAGCTTGAAAAAGCTAGGAATTAAATATCCTATATGGCTTTAATAGAAAAATGTTATTTGACGCATTGTGACGCATCGAGATATCGAATCGAAGACATGATAATCGTAATCGAATCAGGAGATCAGTGAAGAGTCACACCTCTATTTGACAGAGCCCCCTCTGTTGGCACCCCCCTGCACCACAGGACTGGCTCCAATCAAATGAATGAAAGGGCTGCATTTTTTTCACACGGGGCTCAAGTCGGTCTGAATGCAGCCTTATCGGAACACTTGAATTGAACAGAGCCATTGGTAATGTTAATATTAACACATGCTTTTCCTAATATGACTAGTCAAAATGTCTGCTGTGAAAAAAGTCCTACAGTGAATGAGACACTTGTGCTGCACTCACACAATGTCAGCAGAATGCAAAGAGCAGGAAAACTAGTAGTTACTGGAGGTAACTATTGGTTAACCCCATCGAGGCTCCGCCTTGGCACCCTGACACAGATCTTTGCAGTCAGCACCCAATCAGGAGGTAGCGATCACACACTATAAAACACCGGGCGCACCTGCTGCTCATCTGCCTTTTTCACTCAGCAACAGGAATAGAGCAGGGGCCAGCTAGGTCTGTAGTTAGGGCTATGCACATACTCGCAGAACTGGAGTTACATCAAGTAACTACTAATTATATTTCGTACGTGCTACGCCTTCTAACGGGCTTTTGCTATTGGTAACCACTAGAGGCGATGTACTCGCAGCTGGGCCCAGACTTAATTCGGACCCAACCGCTGACTGGGTGAAAGAGGTTACATGGTCAGGCCATTGAGCACCACCCGCTACAGGGATCCCACAACCCTAACCAAAAACCATGAACCTGAACCAGAAGGTGCCTGTAGCACCAAGCACCAAATGAGACGCAGAGTCCGATGTTATATCCCTGAGATGTGACTGTACGAAGGTAATGTGGAAGACCAAGACGCAGCCAGGCAGATGTCCTCTACTGACACGCGCTGGGCTCGCCAGAGAAAAACATGCATCAGACATCTCCCTGAATTCGCCTCACTTGAGTTGGGGAGACAGAAGCAACCCCAACCAGAAATGGGGGGCTCTAATCAACTATGATATGCATTTGAAACAGCCTGTGTATCAGTGCAGCAATGCAAAGTGCTTAGGTTGCTCTTTACCAGTGAAATGAGGCATGTGGGAGGGAATAGCAGATTCCAGAGGCTGTTTGGGGATTGCAAGCATCCGGCAGTCTCCCCCTCATTCACCCCACCTCAGTCAGGGAGAGAAGAAGCAACCCCATCCCAGCTGGGATGCCTCCAATCAACATATGTATTACCACTGAAAGACTTCAGTGCAGTGCAGTAAACCGTGCTTCCTTAAGTTGTCTCTGAACATAGATTACCTTGACGGCGGTCAAGCGAGGGAAAGCAGTATTGCAAGCTAGTGCTAAACTAGATTGCAAGTCACGATGTAACTACAGCTTGTTAGCTCGTGACGATTAGCAAAAAGTGTACTATGCAATCAGAGCACTGGCAACACGAGGCCCCTGCTTCGGATGCAATGTCGTGGCGCTAGCGGCTCTGTGCGGAGTTTAGCACCGCCCATGACGATTGTGATTGGTTTAAAAAAATGCCATTAAACCAGAGCACGTTTTCCTCCCATCCCAGAATGCTGTGTGGACTAGCCAGACCCTCTTTCAGCGCGCTTTGGAGGAGGGTCTGGCAAAGCGAGACTACAGTGTGAGTGACATGAAGTGTATGTGGGAGCAGCCCTCCTCTCAGGACCGTGGGAGTGTGTATAAGCAGTGCTTCAATGACATCGCTCTGACTCTCCCTGGCCATTGCACATATTATGTATACTGTGTCATTTCCTGAATAATATTTTTCCACACCTTGCACAAACCACACAGCCTTCTTTTCCTTTCTAAAACAGTTATAATGCACATATTAGTTATACTGTCTCCTTACATATTTTTTTGACTGTGGCAGCACTTTGCTTTGTTTAATTCCCATTTTTATGTTTATTGTTTACTGTATGCACCTAATACACCAAGGCAACTTCCTTCAAAGCACAGACTTGCTTGGCAATAAATCTAATTCTGGAAGGGTGGGACAAATACAGTGGGGCAAACAAGTATTTAGTCAGCCACCAATTGTGCAAGTTCTCCCACTGTAATTTTCATCATAGGTACACTTCAACTATGAGAGACAAAATGAGAAAGAAAAATCCAGAAAATCACATTGTAGGATTTTTAATGAATTTATTTGCAAATTCCTCGGGACAATAAGTATTTGGTCACCTACAAACAAGCAAGATTTCTGGCTCTCACAGACCTGTAACTTCTTCTTTAAAGAGGCTCCTCTGTCCTCCACTCGTTACCTGTATTAATGGCACCTGTTTGAACTTGTTATCAGTATAAAAGACACCTGTCCACAACCTCAAACAGTCACACTCCAATCTCCACTATGGCCAAGACCAAAGAGCTGTCAAAGGACACCAGAAACAAAATTGTAGACTTGCACCAGGCTGGGAAGACTGAATCTGCAATAGATAAGCAGCTTGGTGTGAAGCGGTGAACTGTGGGAGCAATTATAAGAAAATGGAAGACATACAAGACCACTAATAATCTCCCTCAATCTGGGGCTCCACGCAAGATCTCACCCCGTGGGGTCAAAATGATCACAAGAACGGTGAGCAAAAATCCCAGAACCACACGGGGGGACCTAGTGAATGACCTGCAGAGAGCTGGGACCAAAGTAACAAAGGCAACCATCAGTAACACACTACGCCGCCAGGGACTCAAATCCTGCAGTGCCAGACGTGTCCCCCTGCTTAAACCAGTACATGTCCAGGCCCGTCTGGAGTTTGCTAGAGAGCATTTGGATGATCCAGAAGAGGATTGGGAGAATGTCATATGGTCAGATGAAACCAAAATAGAACTTTTTGGTAAAAACTCAACTTGTCATGTTTGGAGGGGAAAGAATGCTGAGTTGCATCCAAAGAACACCATACCTACTGTGAAGCATGGGGGTGGCAACATCATGCTTTGGGGCTGTTTTTCTGCAAAGGGACCAGGACGACTGATCTGTGTAAAGGACAAAATGAATGGGGCCATGTATCGTGAGAATTTGAGTGAAAACCTCCTTCCATCAGCAAGGGCATTGAAGATGAAACGTGGCTGGGTCTTTCAGCATGACAATGATCCCAAACACACCGCCTGGGCAACGAAGGAGTGGCTTCGTAAGAAGCATTTCAAGGTCCTGGAGTGGCCTAGCCAGTCTCCAGATCTCAACCCCATAGAAAATCTTTGGAGGGAGTTGAAAGTCCGTGTTGCCCAGCGACAGCCCCAAAACATCACTGCTCTAGAGATCTGCATGGAGGATTGGGCCAAAATACCAGCAACAGTTTGTGAAAACCTTGTGAAGACTTACAGAAAATGTTTGACCTCTGTCATTGCCAGCAAAGGGTATATAACATAACACAAGTATTGAGATGAACTTTTGTTATTGACCAAATACTTATTTTCCACCATAATGTGCAAATAAATTCATTAAAAATCCTACAATGTGATTTTCTGGATTTTCTTTTCTCATTTTGTCTCTCATAGTTGAAGTGTACCTATGATGAAAATTACAGGTCTCTCTCATCTTTTTAAGTGGGAGAACTTGCACAATTGATGGCTGACTAAATACTTTTTTGCCCCACTGTATCATTGAGTCTAGTGACCCCACATAATTCCCAGCATTGCTCCACAGAGGTCTAATCAGCCACAATAAGTAACCCCTGTGTGGGTGTGCAGTGCCTTTAAGGTATATGCATGCTGGCCACATAAATAATGCAAGATAGTCCAGCCAAAGGTGCAGATGTGTTCAGCACCCCTGGAGGAAGGAAGCGGGGGCTTCACTGTGTTCCTCAATCACACTTTGGAGGAAAACATTGTGAAAAGTCATAAATTTTAAGATAAGATAAGCTTTATTGTCATTGCATTTACATACATTGAGATTCAGGTGCACTACCTGAGACGGTGCTCAAAAATATCCTTTTAACAAAAATGAAATACATTAAATATACCTCTTCAAAACGTCTCGCATACACACACATTCAACTCACATACACAATTGTCAACACATGCATGTTAAAAGGTTAAATGAGTAAAAAAGGTTGTGTGATTTTTATAGAGATGAGCCTGTCTGACTCTCAGAGAAGCATTATTCTGTGTTTGGTCTGCCTCACCTGGGCCTGTCTGGTTGACCAGAGCCAGTCCAACGCAGCCATTCTGACAGCCAAACGCTGAGAGCCGCTGGCCACCAGCTATACTCAACATATCCAGCCAAAGCGCACTGCATGGAGGGAGGGGAACATAACCAATACACACAGAAAGGGTTATAGATCATAACATACATTTAGCTCAGCAAATGTGTTGACATGCAGTTTTTGCTTTTTTGATAAGACCTTAGTGAAACACCACAAAACCTTCAGATTACAGCATGTGCAACATTGATGCTGGCGATTTCCGACTTCCACTGTCTTTACTCTCTATGTATCTCAGTATAAGCAGTGCTTCAATGACATCGCTCTGACTCTCCCTGGCCATTGCACATATTATGTATACTGTGTCATTTCCTGAATAATATTTTTCCACACCTTGCACAAACCACACAGCCTTCTTTTCCTTTCTAAAACAGTTATAATGCACATATTAGTTATACTGTCTCCTTACATATTTTTTTGACTGTGGCAGCACTTTGCTTTGTTTAATTCCCATTTTTATGTTTATTGTTTACTGTATGCACCTAATACACCAAGGCAACTTCCTTCAAAGCACAGACTTGCTTGGCAATAAATCTAATTCTGGAAGGGTGGGACAAATATCATTGAGTCTAGTGACCCCACATAATTCCCAGCATTGCTCTACAGAGGTCTAATCAGCCACAATAAGTAACCCCTGTGTGGGTGTGCAGTGCCTTTAAGGTATATGCATGCTGGCCACATAAATAATGCAAGATAGTCCAGCCAAAGGTGCAGATGTGTTCAGCACCCCTGGAGGAAGGAAGCGGGGGCTTCACTGTGTTCCTCAATCACACTTTGGAGGAAAACATTGTGAAAAGTCATAAATTTTAAGATAAGATAAGCTTTATTGTCATTGCATTTACATACATTGAGATTCAGGTGCACTACCTGAGACGGTGCTCAAAAATATCCTTTTAACAAAAATGAAATACATTAAATATACCTCTTCAAAACGTCTCGCATACACACACATTCAACTCACATACACAATTGTCAACACATGCATGTTAAAAGGTTAAATGAGTAAAAAGGTTGTGTGATTTTATAGAGATGAGCCTGTCTGACTCTCAGAGAAGCATTATTCTGTGTTTGGTCTGCCTCACCTGGGCCTGTCTGGTTGACCAGAGCCAGTCCAACGCAGCCATTCTGACAGCCAAACGCTGAGAGCCGCTGGCCACCAGCTATACTCAACATATCCAGCCAAAGCGCACTGCATGAAGGGAGGGGAACATAACCAATACACACAGAAAGGGTTATGGATCATAACATACATTTAGCTCAGCAAATGTGTTGACATGCAGTTTTTGCTTTTTGATAAGACCTTAGTGAAACACCACAAAACCTTCAGATTACAGCATGTGCAACATTGATGCTGGCGATTTCCGACTTCCACTGTCTTTACTCTCTATGTATCTCACTGCGTTATTGTGAATACTGTCGACTCGTTTCTCTTTTCTCTGTCTGGTGCATTTTATATTGCTGCTGTCCTCTTTTGTTACTTTTATTTCCATATTAGTAATGACATTGTTGCTGTCTTCAGAAATTCTCGCAACGTTTTTTTCTCTGTTACAGTAAGCCTTTGTAAATTAGATCTAGGGGGTTTTAACTTTGACATTCACTTACATATCAAACACACTGGCTGAGCATGAACAGAATAGTATTTTATGTCCAGATTTGAGGATATGGTGAATTGGATTATGCAGGAAAATCATGAGGCTGATGAACACACAGAAACATAGAATGACTAACATGTTGCTAATGTTCTCAATGACCCAATTACGCCCCCCCCACACACAATCAAACAATAACAGATACAGTTTGAAAAATGGTCATATAAACAGTTTGCCAGATTGGATGTCTATACTAGAAAATGCAGAAAGTAGCTGAACTTTCTGGACGGCTCCTAAGAAGCTTTGTGCTGGGGAGAGATGTGTATGATGGGCTCATGGTGTTGTCATTTATACATATGTTTATTTGGTTTATTGTCTATTTTGTTACTATTGTGTTGAACGGTCTGGAATATTGTAGTTATTGTGTCATCTTTTCTTGATTTTTGTCTGGGTGGGTGGGGATGACGGAATGGGGGGGGATTTGTTCATGTTGCGAGTTGTATATTTTGTATTTTGTTATAAAATAAAACAATTATTAATCACAAAAAAACAATAACAGATACAGAGCTAGTAGAGCCAAAGGGAGCTGAGACTAACTTGCTGGGCAGCTGTTGTAGTTCAGGGAAGAGTCTCTCCACTGGCTGCTCTTCAAACTGGTGGAGGGAGGCGTTCTGTTGGAAACACCAGAGTCAGGCTGATGTATGCTCTGATGTCGCATGATGAATCAAAGTCACCGTCTACTACAGATATGCAAAACTCATCATCTTGTTTTTTCTTTTTAACTAGGGAAAAAAGCCTTCCTGTATGTTTCATCACTTTGGGGTCCCTATTTTAACGATCTAAGCGCACGGCGTGAAGCGCATGGTGCGTTTAGGGCATGTCCAAATACACTTTTGCTAGTTTGACAGCGGAAAAATGGTCCGTGCACCGGGCGCATGGTTCAAAAGGGTTGTACTTAGTGTCTTCATTAATTCATAGGTGTGTTTTGGGCGTAACATGCAATAAACCAATCAGAGTGTCATCTCCCATTCCTTTTAAAAGCCAGGCGCATTTGGACCTTGGCGCATTGCTATTATGCTTATGTTATTATGTGCTGCTGTGCGTCCCTGTGTGTGTAACAAGCATAGTGTGCGCACGCTGTGCAGGAGCCTAGGAGCATTTTACTAATGTGCTATTAAAATAACAATGAAATGCTACATTATTGACTTTAGACCAGGTTTTTGTTGGTCAATGGTGCCATCACTTTCCTCTGCCTCAAGATGACGAGAATGCACCTGAACACACCTCCTTGTAAGACCAGCACGCGCATGGGCCACAGATGGGCGCAGGTGCATTTGCTATTTAAACGACGCGGGCGCTGGACGGGAAATTGACAACTACATCGGTCTTAAACTAGCAAAGACACTTGCGTCGGGCTTTGCGCTGCGCCGGGTGTGAGATAGGGCCCAGAGTGTCTTAGTGTCGAGTCTTTCCTTTGACAGAAGAAAACTTTCCGAGGTCAAGGACGAACTTTGAAACTCATTTCAGCCAACGTGGACGAGGAAAACTTCAAATGAGCATCTAGGTTTCCATAACAACAGAGAAAACTCCATCTGCTCTCGTGTGATGGAAAACAGCTTTGAAACTGAGGTGAGACGGTTTTGACAAATGAATCTGGTGTTTTGTACATTATACACTTTGATTGAAAAGAGAAGACAATTAGAGTGTCTTTTGGCGTATTTACCTGTAAAACTCCCTAAACAAAATGTTGGATTAATAATATTCTATAGATTTCTTATGTTTCAATTTCATATCTCCACAGAAGGACAAATACCATTTCATTTTCATACATACTTGAATAAATAAATGCAATTAAAGGCCATAGTAAAAATATCTTTTAATAAATTATATAATTATACTAAAATTAGTTATGTTAAAGGCCTCATTAAACAAGTCAGAGCACCATTTGTTTCCGTATATTTACGTATCTCCGGTAAAAACACGCAGCTAGGGAGGGACTTGTCTCGGATATTGATTGCCGTTTAAAGTAGCCAAAGGCACTGCGTGTACGTTACGCTCCACCCTCCCCCGCCACAGTGACAGCAGCTAACACGGAAACACAGGAAAAAAGCCTGTTATCTGTTGTGGAGGACTTCTCGCCACCGTATGTCTTTGACATTGGTCCAGTATTAATGGAGACTGTTGCAGTCGGCAGCGGAGAAACAAGCTACAATCTAAGTTACAGGGCAAATATTTCATTGGTACTGAAGGTTTTAAATATATATATATATACACACACACACACACACACACACACACACACACACACACAGTAGGGATGTGTATTAGCAAGAATCTGGCGATACGATACGTATCACGATACATGGGTCACGATTCAATATATTGCAATATATTTCGATACTGTGCGTAAGGCGATATATTGGGATTTTTTTTAAAGTTAAATTTTACAAAAACTAATATTTAAAAAGAGACATGATGTTCATAAAAGTCAAAGAAGTTTACTTTAGGTAAACAATTCAGTACACAGAAACTCAAACTGCCAGTTTGGGATTGTGGTTCCCAGGTTCTTAGTGAGCTAATGTTTATATGCTAAAGTAGGCCAAAGTTCAGCCATAGCTACATTGTTAGCTTCTAGCAAAAAGTCAGGCACTGCTAGGCACTGTTAGGCACGGACCCTAGTGGTGTGTCTCAGCATAGCCATCTAGCTGTAGGGGGTTTAAACACAACATTAACGTCAACCACTGTCTTACATGAATATTTTTGCACTTAAACTAAAAAAAAAAAATAAAAATCAATATTGCATTTTTTTTAAATCAATACAGAATTGCTAAATAAAATATCGCAATACTCAAGTGTATAGATTTTTTTTCTTACACCCCTAATATACACTATACACATATTGATTGACTCTCTCTCTCTCTCTCTCTCTCTCTCTCTCTCTCTCTCTCTCTCTCTCTCTTCCCCCCCCGCCCCCCCTGACCTCCTTGTAAAGGTGGATCCTCTGGTCATGGCCGCTGAGCAGGAACACGGTCTCTCTGCCTCCATCGTCACACTGCACTCTGATGGACAGAGAACAGGTTGCTGACATTTGCCATCCAGACACACTGTGTCATGCTTTCTGACAGACCCTGTCTGTACAGAAGCTGTTGACTGACAATGGTTACCATAACAACACTATAACCCATTCATGAACACTAGGATAAAACACAGATCCAGACCAGCATATTAAATGAGGTTATCAAATACTAAAAGCAGTCCACCAGCAGTATAGTGTGAATATATATATATACACATACATTTATTTATTTATTTATTTAAAGGAATGCTGCTGGCCTGGTGTTTAAGCTTTTGTTAGCTGTTTGGTTACCAAAAACCAAAATCACATTTCTTTATTTGGATATTGGATGTGAAAAGAAGGAAATGGTTCTAACGTTGCTCTTTAAATGTGTGTTAATTTCCCACACCAGGAGTCATTTATATAGTTCTATTTTATAGTGATCCATTATCTGTTCACAAAATGTTCTATGTTCTGTGCAAAATGTTCTATTAAAGAAAAGATAGAAAATAAATATTTGTGTGTGCTGTAAAGAGGTTAGAAAATATGAACTCGGAATCGGCTAAAATCGGTATCGGCAGGTCAAGCTCAAAGAAAATCGGAATCGGCCTAGAAAGTTGTAATCGGTGCATCTCTATTAAAAATCAATAGAAATGTGTAAAGGTTACAACAGGTTGAAAAACAGCCTAGGGCGTAAACATGATGTACGTTTGATTTCACTTGTTTGACTTCAGACGTCACTACGTCTTCTTAGTTTATTTATTTAAAGACATTTGTTTCTATTTATTTCGTTATTTTGATGTGGGATTTGTTTTAATAATCTAATTATTCCATTTTTTATTTAATTTTTGGTTTTTTTTCAGATAAGATACAATTTCAGTTGCAGTTCTGATGACATTTTTATATTAATAAAGGAATCATGTTCGGTCATTTGTCTGCAGCACCATTCTGTTCCTGAGACAAAAAGTTGTGAGAAGATCGTATCGTGAACGTCAAATCGCAAATCGTATCAGAATTGTGAGTCGGTGCATCCCTAGTTCACAAACTTACTCTGTGTGGTACAGGTGAAAGGGCGTGAACTGCAGCTCCAGATTCAGGCAACTCTCTGTTCAGGAGACACACACACACCAACATCAGCATGTGGGAAACATCTGTTAGAGTAAGCACTGCACGCTTCAGGACACGGCTTCACTCACGTGCAATAGACTCGAGGTTGAACTCTGAGCCCGGCTCGTAGTCACAGTAGATATTCAGGAACGGCGTGGCTTTGTCACCAGAGTCCTGCAGGAGTTCAGCCATTACCAACAATGCTTCTATGATGTACCATGTTTTTACAACCTTTATAGGAATCAGAAAAGCTTTTATTGCCACAAGTACACTTATAAGTACACTTTTTGTTTAAAAAGTCTTTCATGTTTGCTGATCTTCTACTTGGAATGACCTACAGAAAACACTCAAACTACAGTGTCTAATTCCCTTAAATTATTTTAAAGGTTATGTTAAAACCATGAGTCCATCCAACGCAAATGTTTTAACTAATGGTACTTTTATTTAATTGAAATGCACTTGAGATGTCTTTGCCTCTTGTGTGATTGTTTTGTGATTGTAAGTTGTTTTTCTATGTAATAAACTTGTTGTGCTATCTTGGCCAGGTCTCTCTTGAAAAAGAGATTGTATATCTCAATGAGACTAACCTGGTAAAATAAAGGTTAAATAAAAAAATTAAAAAAAACATTAAATAAATATGGAAGAATTCCACCTACAAAGCTTCAACAATTAATTAAATCTTAAAAGGAAAGTTGATGTGACACAGTGGTAAACATTTTTTGGAACGTGTTGCAGGCATCAACTTCAAAATGAGTATATCTCGATATGAGAATATCTTGTCTTTGTAGTGTATTTAATTGAATATAGGTTGAAAAGGATTTGCAAATCATTGTATTCTGTTTTTATTTACGTTTTACACAACGTTCCAACTTCATTGGAGTTGGAGTACAGTCCTTTCAGAAAAATGTGGAGTTTTTTTGTGATTGTCGCAGGCAAAACTCCTTGATTACGCGGCACGTTTTCTTAAAAAATGCGATGGAATATGCGGGATATTTATGCAATTTTATGCGATGAAATTGCGGGAACTTGCAAAAACTGAGGTTCCATCGTGGCTTCATCGCGGGGTTCGCAGCTTTTCGATGATGTTCACGTCGTGTAATTATATCACTTCATAACGTTCCCATGGCAACAGGGGACAATGGCTGCTCTTGTGTGACGTAAACGCAACATTTTTCAACTTTCTGCTAAGATATATGGGACTTTTTTGCAACGAAAATGCGGGGATTATGAAATCATGCAAGCCCCGCATATTTTGCTCGGAAATCTGCAATTTTTGCAGCGAAAGTGCGGCGTATTTCTTAGGCGTCAGTGTCAGTGGGGGGGCCGGGGCCTTGTTGGTGAGGCTGACTGCAGAGGGGAAGAATTTGTTTTTGTGGTGTGAGGTTTTGGTCCTGATGGACCGCTGTGTTTGGTGTTTTAAGCCCCCAACATCGTCTTCCAGGCAGCACTGCCTGGAAGACACTAGGATTAGGCAATGGTTAGGGTTATCGAGCATGGACCGCAGCCTCCTGTCAGAGGGGAGGTTGCGTGGATGTTACGCTCCACCCTCCCCCGCCAGAGTGACAGCAGCTAACACGGAAACACAGGAAGAAAGCCTGTTATCTGTTGTGGAGGACTTCTCGCCACCGTATGTCTTTGACATTGGTCCAGTATTAATGGAGACTGTTGCAGTCGGCAGCGGAGAAACAAGCTACAATGTAAGTTACAGGGCAAATATTTCATTGGTACTGAAGGTTTTAAATATATATATATATATATATATATATACACACACACATACATATATACATATACACACACATATATATATATATATATATATATATATACATACATATATACACACACATACATATATATACACACACACACAGTAGGGCTGTGTATTAGCAAGAATCTGGCGATACGGTACGTGTCACGATACATGGGTCACGATTCAATATATTGCAATATATTTCGATACTGTGCGTAAGGCGATATATTGGGATTTTTTTTAAAGTTAAATTTTACAAAAACTAATATTTAAAAAAAGACATGATGTTCATAAAAGTCAAAGAAGTTTACTTTAAGTAAACAATTCAGTACACAGAAAATCAAACTGCCAGTTTGGGATTGTGGTTCCCAGGTTCTTAGTGAGCTAATGTTTATATGCTGAAGTAGGCCAAAGGTCAGCCATAGCTACATTGTTAGGGGGTTCAAACAGTAGAGTGTCCACATGCTATGACATGTCAACTTCAATATACAGCATGCAAATACCTTTACGAATGTGATGCCCACCACCAGGCCTCTTTTGGGCGGAGACTTGTTGAAGGCGTCAATCGAGACAATCTCTGCATCAACTACATAAAGAAGACAGGGTCGAGTGTTTGCAGCATCAACCAACAACCGACATGTACGGAAGACAAGTTGCAGCACAAGTTTCAGGACTCAATCACTCAGAGTTCCAAAAACTACATTACTAAAAGAAAATCTGACTAGTATATAGGGCAGCACAATATATCGTTTTTGTAATCGCCATCGCGATATCAACTGGCGCAATAAACACATCGTGAAAGGTGGCAACAAATCGCGAAAGACTTCGTCTTAGTTTAAAGAAAAGTAGAGTAGAGAGAAAAAACGTCAGAAGTAGTAGCATCGAATGGAAATAATCAAGGGGGGGGTGGTCCAGAGTCAGAGTTACTGCAGCCAGGGGGCCCACCAAATTATTGTAAAGTTATTTTTGTTTTTTGTAAACATTGATGATATTCTTACTGGCCTATAGGTAAGGTAGTCACTAAGATAGCCATCCACAGATACAAGGAATCCTAAGGATTCACTGGACCACATGTATGTTTAAACTTAAAACATGATTTATAAAATAAAGGCAACAATTATTTTAATAGCTTAGTATTCTATGCACTAAAAAAAATATGTTTAAAGGTTTTAGGCTGTCCTACACGTTATTGTAAACCCAGTTTAATATGCAATTTAATTTGACACAATACATGTAGTAGGGGGTCCCTGCTCCGTGTCTCTTTCTACTAAAGGGTCCTTGGCTTAAAATACGTTAAAGACCCCTGCTCATGTGCTATTACTAAACTTCACAGTCAGTTTCCACAGAATCCTGCTCTGATATCGGGTTTTTGTGGACATCCATGTATACTTTAAGTATATGTTACTGTGTTGAGTACCTGGGATGTAGGTGAACTGAACCTCCTTGGCCACAGGTCGGATTTTGTGCTGCAGCTCCTGGTATCTGAAACAGAGCACCTTCCCTTTGAGGGTGGCCGCCAACAGCTCCTGCTCCCCGGCCTGACACAGTCCGTAAATGTTGCTCTGCGACGGGAAGCGGCTGAAACTGTCCTCCGCGAAGGGATACGACTCTCGAAGCATCCTGCAGGATGAAGCCGAACTCATTCTTTTTTATCAGAAATGTCAAGAATGAAGTCTGTTCATTGTAGTTCTGTGGCTGCTCTGTTCTCCAACTCCATTCACGTTCAATGTAAATTAGCTCAAATTAAACTAGAAGTTTCCCGTCATTCGTTTCGAAATATAGCTAACACGTACGATAATATGCTATATTTTAGGCTTGATTCAGTACTAACGAATTTTATTTTATCTCAAAGACAGAAATTCGAAGTTTCTGGTATATTTCTGATTGTAA
This sequence comes from Sander vitreus, assembly GCF_031162955.1. Lineage (NCBI taxonomy): Eukaryota > Metazoa > Chordata > Actinopteri > Perciformes > Percidae > Sander > Sander vitreus. The sequence continues at coordinate 26,476,449 of NC_135867.1, forward strand.
TAAACATGAACGTTTTATGTCATGGACGTCATGAAGCAAAACATCCGGGTTGGGAGGAGGTGCGTTCAGGTTTATTGGAAATGTAGCAATTAGTGTTCATTCTGTTGCTGAAACGTAGAGCTGCGTGCTGATGGATTTCAAACGTCGTCCATCCTGTTACAGAGTGAATTTGGTCATAATTTTCAAGTTCAAACAACTATATTTCTTAACATTAAACGATTATGGATCTAAAATACGGTACATTCATTCTATGGACAAACCTGTGTGGCCTAACGAACCCACCTGGGGTTCTGAGAGGCACCATGGCTTTCCTACTTCATGTTGTAAATTGATGACAGACTCAACGCATCACATTCATCATCCTGCCCCCTACCGGTACTGTCCGTCTGTTACAGCCCAAATCACAGCACTGACTCTTTAAAGTAACATACACATTAATGCATCAATTATTATAACTTCATGATATCATCATACATTATTCTGAAATGGGCCATTCTGTAATTTTAGTACTTTAAGTAGCCCATATTTGGATGGCAATACTTTTTACATAACTAGTATTTAAATGCAGTACTTTTACTTGTGACAGTGACAGTGTTTCTACACTCTGGTATTGCTACTTTTACTTAGCAAAAGATCAGTTTTATTGTGGTTGCATCTATCTCTGCTCACGTCTTCTCTTCTTGCACTATTTATCATTATATTTACAGAAAGAAATGTATGACCCAGTCTCCCTTCACATCCAAATAAAGACATTTTGTCTACTGAGATGAAAATGAATATAATAACAGCCTAATATATACCACAGCAAAACCTTTAAGATGTCAATCATGATAGTATACAGATAATTCTATGAAACAATACTGTAAGATTGTTGTGTGTATTTAAATGAATGCAAACCCACCATTGTGTGTGTGTGTGTGTGTGTGTGTGTGTGTGTGTGTGTGTGTGTGTGTGTGTGTGTGTGTGTGTGTGTGTGTGTGTGTTTTAGATGAACTATAAACTCACCAAAACACAGAGCAACATCTATAGTATAAGTTAAAGAAGTTTCTCATTTCATCTTAAACCTCTATGGTTTGTTTATCTGTTTGCCTTGTCTTTTTACTTGCTTTATTTTTTTCAATATGTATATTTTGTGCATGTTATGTTTCCCTGTTTGTTTGTTTGTTGTATTTCTTGTTTTATTTTTGTAGAGTAATTATCATTTTTTTGTTTTTATTTATTTATTTGTATTCGGGGAGGACTTTGAATAAGCCAAATAGGCTTCTTTCTTCTCCTGCACTGAAATTGTTTCTTTTTCTCTTCTTTTTTCTATCTATTATATGTATTTTATATCCTTGTGCCGATAAACTGAACTGAACTGTGCAGTACAGCTGCAACCCATTCAGTCACATTAAAGATGATTAATAGTGTTTGTCCACCAGATGTCAGTGAAAACTCACTCATCAAGTTGTTGGAAGCCGTAGTTGCCCTCCTGCTGGTCACCACCAGCTTGTATTTCTGCAAAGGCACAGACATGGACCCCCCCCCCCCCTCCTTATGAAGAAACAGACAAAATAATTAGGAAGAAATGCACAGTTTTATTTCACTTTTCAATATCATCACTTTCTTCTCAGCTGTTAGTCTTTGTCTTACCCAGTGTTAAGTAAGTCCATAAGTAAATAGTGTCACAGAAGGGTTTGGGTGAAGCTGGTGCTCTCAGTCTGTTGCCAAGCCTGGGACGAGTGTCATCTTGGCTCAGCCTAAACTTGACCTAATGCCCGCCTTACCAGCCAGTGCTTTCCCCTCCTCTGCTGCAGTGACTCTGAGAAACCTCTTTCGTCCTCAGCCTCTCCAAAGGCATAACAGGAATTGACAGGAAGAAAACAGGTTGTGTGGTAACATATTTGACAGCCATGGAGAAAATGATGTGAAATTGAGGTGCAAAAAGGGTTGTTCCCATCTCTGAAGTCAGACCTTTCTCTCTAAAAAGGCAACAGCTCTTCTTAATCTCATCAAATGGATTGGTAAGTCTGACAATGGGACCAACGCTTTATTGGAGCAGGGGCGATTCCAGGAGTTTTTAAGTGGGGTGTCACAGGTCGAGAGAGGGGGGGGCAGAGGATTTATCAGAATACAGCATAGAAAATCTGCTTAGAAATATAGGAAATATTGGATAGGATAGAACAACACAAGTCAATGTTGCTAAATAAAACACATCACATTCATTATTAGTTTCATTTGTTTTCATTTTAAACAAATTGTTTTATCCAAATACAATACACATTTTCTATGGGCTCTTGAGGCAAAAAATTGCTTAGTCATGGAAACATTAATTGGTCATGTGACCAGGGCTGGGAAGGTTTTTTGTCACAGAACCGTATAAAAATAAAGTGCAATACACTCACAATAAACTCGCCTTAAACTTCAACAAAGAAAACCGTGCTGTACACAGTTTTCAGATAATAGGAAACAGAACACAAATAAAGTGCAATACGCAATTTATTTCTTACAGCAACAAATGCTCTACAGTGATTTTGATATGTTTCTACTTCTAAACTGGCCTCAACAACAAAGTACACAGCTGCCATACAATGTGTGTTTAAAGTATATATCCATTTACCAAATGGAAAGGCAGCGATTGGCAGAACAGGCAGCAAAGTGACACTACGCTGATCCAATGGTGGCAAGTGCCACCCCCCTAGACCCGCCTCTATATTGTAATATGCTTTTTATGTTTCCCTGTAGCATCAGTAAGAGGACCAGGGAGCCCTTCGACATTCCCACGTGATGTGAAATACTTCTACCTGCTGCCATTCTCTGACCTCTGAGGTGATTACCTTATACTCAGAAAACATCCAACCAGGTGTTTGACAAAGAAAGCAGACAAAGAGCAAAATAAAGACAATTATCATTTTGTGAGCAGCACCTGTGAGGAGGTCAGTAATCACACTGGAACATGCTGTAGCACTGGACATGTTGAATGGCCCAGGCATTGACCAAACTGTTTACCTGAACATCAAATCAAATCTTTGCACGTTCACTTATGATACATGACATACTTTCTATAGGATGGCTTTGCTATAGTGGTCATATATCTGAACCCCTTGCATACTGTATACGTTTATTAGTCAAATAGATGCGCAATTAAAAAACAACATCAGAGTTATTAAGTGGCAGGAAATATTGTTGCATAAAATGTGTACGTCAAATCAGCACCCCCGATCAGAGGGGGAGCCGTTCGTTTTTTTTCTTATTTTCCTTGTGGTTATTTTTCTTTACTGTTCTATGCAATTAACAGGTTGTTTGAAATGTTAGGACACTACGTACTTTGTACCTGTATTGTTATTGCAGAAGCCTTGTCACTCTTAATTTTAAATCAATGTATGATTTCTCATGACAACTTCATGGAAACGCTGTCACATACAGCTTTTATCCAACAGCCATAAGTGCATTGAATAAAGCTGCTGAAGTGTAGTTCCCACCACTGATCTCTGTCAATAGGGCTATGTCTGTATGAGTGTGTCTCCCATGTGTTTTTAGCATTAATATAATATGTTGGCAGTAGTGGCATTTTTTATTTATGTATTTATTAGGCATGTATTGCATCATGGATGTTTGGACTGCACTTCATTTCGTTGTATCTGTTACGATGACAATACAGATATTCTATTCTATTCTCACATGAGTTTATTTGAACAACAAACTGTTGAGGCTGTTGAATGTGTGACCCTGTTATGAAAACTAAAATGAATATTAAAAAATAAATGTGTGCGTCCTGTAGGCCTTATATATTACCATCAAAACAAATATCTTCATTTCCAGTTTCAAGAAAGAGAACCATTCTACTACTGTAATACATACTAAAAAGTAATCATTTACAAATGAGGAATGTAGATAACTGACATCTGTAAGTCTGGCTTTAAAACACAACCTCCTGATTAAGTCATAATAAGTATGGATACACCACATTTTCTCCCTACTACTGTATAACAACAGATACAACCTCAACACTGTGGGGCTTGATAACCCGTTCACCGGTTCACTGGTGTGTGTTACAATGTCCAGTGTGTGTTGCTGGGGTGAAGCAGACGGAGGTTAGGCCCTGCGAGCTGCTGCTCCATATTGTGACAGTTCAGAGGTGGCAGTGTAATACACCCCCACCCCCATCTCCTAATACCACCTGCTAATCCATCTGCAGGATTACTGTCCACTGT